>NC_081410.1:184112118-184412118 GCF_030272615.1 Cryptomeria japonica | reverse complement strand
GTTAAACCCATTCTATCCAATCTCATTCCAGTAAGAACCCTATCTTGAACATCAAGCCAAGCAAAAGCTCTGGCCTTCGGCAGACATGCTGGATGCCAGAATAATTTGTAAGGCCAAGAAGATAGAACCTTAGCCGATATAAGAGAATTGTAACCATCTTTCACTGAGTATTTTCCAAAAGAATTCTTAGACCAAATCAGCTCATCATCCTTCTTAGACAAGATGATAATTCTATCTTTAAGAGTCGAATTAAAATCTACCTTCAGGCTAGGGCTAACAGGAAGAAACTCAATCGATTTCCATTTAGCCAACACCATGTTTCCAAATTGAACTACATTAAAGTAGTTCGATAGAAAAACCCCCCATTTATCGAGAAGTATTGATTTCAAGGGAGACCAATCCCTAATAGAATCCATAGGACAATAACCATTCCAAGCATCATCCCAAAATCTAACTTTCGAACCATTATGCACAACCCAAGAAAGATACGGCAGCAAGACATTTCTACATTTACCCATGAAGTTCCAAATAGCCGACCCCTTAGGCAGAGTCAAGGCCCTAAAAACAGTCTCCCTAGAACCATTAGAAAGATACTTAGCGAACATGATTCTATCCCAAAGGGAAAGCAAATTACCATACAATTTCCACACTAATTTGGCCCCAAGAGCCAAATTTTGGCTATCCAAACTACGAATGCCAGCCCCCCAAGTTCTTTAGGAAGACAAACCTTATCCCAAGCTAACAAGGGGATCCTAGATTTACCATCCCTATTATTATTCCAAAGAAAAGACCTCAGAGTATCCTTTAAACTAACAATAACAACCTTTGGGGCTTTTAGAATTGACATTAAGTAAATTGGCACCGCATTCAAAACAAACTTAATCAGCACAATTTTCCCAACCATGGTGAGCCATTTGTGGTTCCATGCCAAAATTTTCTTAGACACCCCTAAAACTACTTTATCCCAAAAACTTGCCTTGAACTTGTTAGCAAAAAAGGGAACTCCTAGATAGGTGCAAGGGAGATCCCCCTGTTGGAAACCCCAAAATTTTTGAAGCTTATCCTGAAGCAGAGAGTGAGTATTTAAGAAAAAGATCTTAGATTTCTCCTTATTGACCTTCTGGCTTGAAAAAGCTACATAATTCCTGATCACTTGATCTATAACTTGAGCCTCCTTCAAGGTTGCACAACCAAATAAGAGGGTGTCATCAACAAAAAGACAATGGGAAATCCTCTGATCAAAATTATGAATTTTGATACCCTTCCATAAACCATTCTCACAGGCTGAGCCGACTGCTTGACTTAGAGCTTCAGCTAATAAGATAAATAGAAAAGGTGAGAGCCGGTCCCCTTGCCTTAAACCCCTAGAAGAGTGGAAGAAACCACAAGGGGACCCATTAATAAGAACCGAGAATCTTGCCGAAGAAATACACGCCATAATCCATTTTATCCAAGCCAAGGAGAAACCCACCCTAAACAAAACTATTTTTAATGCCTTCCATTCAACCCTATCATAGGCTTTCATCATATCTAACTTAAGGATCATGGCAGGATATTTCTGGGCAGAGATCGAATGTAAGACCTCATGAGAAACTATAGCCCCTTCAGGAGTTTCCCTATGAGGAACAAATCCTCCTTGCTCTAGGGAGATAATTCTTGGTAAAAGAATGGCCAGCCTCATAGCAATTACTTTGGAAAATATCTTATAAATAGTGTTACATAAAGCTATAGGACTAAAATCTGCAAAGGTTTTAGTGTCCTCCTTCTTAGGTAAAATGACTATTAAGGTAGTGTTCAATTCTTTAAGAATAGTCCTATTTCTCCTAGCTTCCTCTAAAGCCAAATGAACTTCCTAACCCACAAAATCCCAACATTTCTGGAAAAACAAAGGAGTAAAACCATCAGGCCCAGGAACCTTATCTGGATTCATAGCAAACACAACCCTCTTAACCTCTTCTATTGAAAAAGGAGACATTAACATTTTATTATCCTTATGAGAGACAAGAGAGGGAATGTAGGATGAAATATTGTTAGAATCATCGATATTCTTAGATGAAAGAAGATTCTTAAAAAACTTAACTGCTTCCCTAGAGATATCCCCATCCTCTGAGAGAATATTCCCTTAACAATCCTGGATACAAGAAACCCTACTCCTGACCCTTTTCATTTTAGTGCTAGCATGGAAAAATTTTGTATTCTTATCACGATCAGCTAAGCATAACTCCCAAGATTTTTGTCTCCAATAAACCTCTTCTCTAGCCAATATTTCATCTAATTCACTCCTAAGAGACCCCATTTCGTTTAATACATTACAACCCAGACCATGCTGCAAGACATTCCTATTAAGGACTTCTAACATATCTTAAATCTTTTGTTTTTCTTCAAAAATATTCTTGAAATGAAGGGAGTTCCAACCCCTAATATTTTTTTTTAGAAAACTAAACTTCTTGACCAATTGAAACATTCTAGACCCTCTAAAAAATGGAGCCTATCCCCACCATTGACAAAGGAGGGGAAGAAAAGAGGGATCCCTGAACCACATTGGCTCAAACTTAAAAGGAAGTTTGAATGAAGATCTATCCTTGACAATAGTCAGAGAAACCGGAAAATGATCCGACCCAAACAGGGGAAGGATGGAAGAAAAAAACTCAATGTCTGAATCAAACCAATTGGAAGAGAGCAAAAATCTGTCCAATCTTTCCGCAATCTGAGAGAAATTTTTCCTCATGTTAGTCCATGTGAATAAACCATTATTAGGCTTGTAGTCAGAAAGAGACATGTCAAAAATGAATGCATTAAAATCATCCATAGACTTCTTATTTGGAAAAATGGCCCCTAATTTTTCACTAACATCCAAAATAGCATTAAAATCTCCCCCAAAAATGACAAAAGAATGATCCCTAAGGGGGGATGACACCCTAATGAGAACTTGCCAAAGATCATATTTAGCCAAGGTACCTAGGGGGGCATAAATGTTAAACACCCATACCTTAAAACTAGAAGCTCTGTGGGAAACTAAAGACAACATCCAATTTGGCTCAGACACAACCAACTTCACATCAACTACAAAATCATTCCATAACACAACAAGGCCTCCTAATGCCCCAACAACCGAACATGATAAAAACTTCCACTTTTTCCAAGAAGAAAAAACTAAATCCGAATTCTCTAATGAAAGTTTAGTCTCCTAGAACAAACCTAGATCCCACTTAACCAAGTCTAACTGAGACTTGATCAAGCGTCTCTTGTTAGGGGCATTTAAGCCCCTAACATTCCATGAGATAAACTTCATTGGTCTCGAGGGGAGGTCGACACTCCCCTCTTTTCACTAATGGGAGATGAACAATTCTCCCCAAAGCTTTTATGTAAGCTTTGCTTGACTGCAATAGATCTAGTCACTGGAGGATTGATAACACACATTTTTTTCTTTTTAAAGGAACCACTACTTTTTCCATTCCCAAAGGACAATTTAGCAGCCTTCTTGGACCCAGGGGAAGATGACAAAATTTGTTGAGTACCCACATCAATTTCTAGCTGAGTTTTATGATTCTTTGGAGGTCTACCCCTGCCCAGGGACACTATAACATTAGGGAAATTCAGCTGAACATGAGCAATGGATGATCTAATGGGCATTTTAATTGGAGATGAATGAAGAGGCAGAGCCACTTCTTGAAGAACCACTCAATTTGAAACATCCTGAGAGGAATTGATAGGGACCTCAGAGGGATTTAAAGAAGGGGAAATTGGCAAACTCTTATGAATTAAATCCAGGTCATTTCCCAAAGAGCACAGAACCTTTTCAGAGACCTCTTCTTCCACAAAATCCTTATTATCTTTAAGAAACAACTCAACTTGCTAAACCATGTGTTCATCAGGAGCAATATGCAGAGATTGAGGCATGTCACACTCCCTAAAAGGCTCGTTATGGAGTAACTCTTTCACTTGTTGAATTAAACCATCCTCATCGTGGTTACAAGGAATAGACGCAACCAGAGCAATTACCCCGGTGTTTATAAAAGGACCAGATGATTATTGAAAAGATTTAGGAACCTCAACCCCTAACTTAACACCAAGCCCCTCCTTTGGAATAGGGCAAACATTTGAATCTTGTAATGGAGGGAGAAATGAGAAGCTACCTAGATTAGGAAAGCCAACTTTACCATGGCCGTCAGGCTTGGAAACTTCCAACAAAGCCCGAGGTAAAATGTTTTTGTCACTATCTAGCACAATAGTGGTAGAATTATGATTAAGAGGACCAGTATTGTTAAGATCCTCCTTGGATTGACGAACAAACCCAATCAAATCCTGTAAAGATTCTTTAGCAGTAGTATTTTGCTTAATTTGAGCGGCATTATTAAGAACCTCCTTGGATTGACGAACAACCCTACCAAGACTTGAGAGGAGTCTTTAGCAGTGGTAGGATTTAAGGGGACATTCCGATCCTCCTTACAGTTAATACAAATTTTTCCAGTTCGAAAATAAAAAAATAGGGGAGCATCCGCAATAATCAGATTTTGACACAGATCATCATTCATCTTCACAATGGGTTGTTTCCAAATGCCATCATTTGATTTAAGATTACATGAAATTGGGCAAACTAATGAAGGAGAAACCTGAATTCATATTTTTACCAAAACCTTCCCTTCCTCAAAAAAAAAAATTGAAGTAAAAAAGTTCCCAAAATTATCCCCTATGGATTTTAGCACCTCTAGATCCATGAATTCAAAGGGGAGTTGTGGCAAGCCAAACCAAACCGGAAGAGATTTAGGTTTGACCCATTGCGGAACAAAAAAAGGTTGCCAAGTAGAAACCCTAACTAAAACATTACCAAACCAATGAAATGAATTTGCAAGGACATCATCCTTACAACGAGGGGATTCAAAGACCAAAACACAAGAATTAGAAGATAACAACTGAAAACAAACCAATGCAGACCAATGTTTATGAAATTTAGAATGCAATTTAGATAAGTTGGTCAGAGGGCCCCAAATTTCCCCTAAAATAGCTACAGAGTGTAACTTGGAAGCCCTATCAACCACAATAGAACCAGAGAAATAAAAAAAGGGTCATGGAAACCAAACCTCCTTCGAAGGAATAGAATGAGCCATGTTACCATTTGCAAACTAAGCTTTACTACACGAGCTTCCCGCATCTTTACCAACAATATCCTCGACCACCACCTGTTTAATAGACCTAGATGCCCTAGGACTAGCCAAACCAGTAACCGACATTTGTTTTACATGCTCAGATGCCCTAGGAGTAACATTGGTTCCCTTGGCTACCACTTCAGCAAAAGATCTATTTGCAGAAATGAAAATGGGTGTCTGCTTACCCTTGTTATTCTTACTCACATTATTATTTGGACCATGGCAAACAAAACTCCCCATCCTATGCTGCGGAAGACCCTTGAAAAAACCCTGAAAGTATTTGGATACCAGGCGAAGATCCTTGCATTGCCTTCCCAGAAGCAGAGCCCTATCTTCCCATCGGCCCTTGGAAAACACCCATTGTGGCACATGTGGCGGATTATCCCAGCCAACATCTGCCCAAGCTCCGAAATGCCTATCACCACCAAATTGCAGAGCCATTCTTTTTGCATATATTACTAATTTATCATTGATTGTTACATTTCAATAAAAATTACAATGCAATAAAAATTCACATGACAAAGTCTTTTATGCCATAACCAACTTTCATCAATGTGTGCAATCAAACATGTCTTATCATTGGTATTCAAGTGGAAGATATTGCCTTTAGCCTGATTACCGGTTGCAATTTCCAATCCAGTTATGTTCAAGATTTTGCATTTTGCATTCTTGAATTCTAATTGAAATCCCTTTCCCACTAACTGACCAACACTCAAAAGATTATGCTTTAAACCTTCAAAATAATAAACATTGTCAGTATTATGCTTACCGTCCAAAGATATAGTGCCTCTTCCTTTGATTAAACAAGCTTTGTCATCTCTAAATCTTACTACACCTCCATGAATTTTCTGTAATGATAAGAATTTGCTTTTATCACCAATCATATGATGCGAGCATCCACTATCAATGATCCATTCATCATTCTCTTCAATTTTTTCTGCTAATGCCTGCTCTACCGATTTCACAATAGGTGTCGATGGATCTTCTTTTAATGTAACAAATGCCCATCCACTATTTGTTGAATCTTCATCTGAATCATCTGTAACACCTTCATCTGCATAGTAACATGACTTATCTCTGTTTTTCTTAAATCTGTATCTCTGATATTCAGGGTTAGGCTTATATGTTCTCTTTGTTTCCTCTCTTAGTCTTGCATATCTATTAGGAAACCTAGATGCCATATGCCCAGCTTTATTGCAATTAAAACATTTGAAAGGTGATTTACCTTCATACTTACTTCTTGCTGGACCTTTAGGCATCTTCCTTGCGAATAGTGCTTCAAGTTCTTCAAGTTCTTCATTTTCTCTTTTGATATCTTCAAGTTCTTTCGCATAAAGTGATTTCCAATCAGATTTGTTAGATGATGATGATGATGATGCTTTGAAAGCTATATTAGTTTTGACTGTAGCAACATGACCAAACTTTTCAATCTCAGATGTAGAAAGTTTTCTGACCAAAGTATCTCTAGAAATTGATGTATTAGGCATTGTTCTCAACTCATTAATAGCTGTCACTTTCAGTTTGTAAGCCGGTGGCAAAGATCTTAAAACTTTAGAAACAATTTGATATTCACTTAAAGATCCTCCACAACATTGTATTCCTAAAACAATCTCATTAACTCTTTCCATAAATGCAGAAATTCTTTCATCCTTTTTCATTTCTAAATTTTCATACCTGACCTAGTAACATTCCAGTTTTGCAATTTTGATAGTGATATCTCCTTCATTCAATGTTTCCAGTTTATCCCAAATAGCTTTTGCAATAGATCGGTCTAATAATCTCACGATTTGATGATCTGATAATGCGCTTAGAAGTGCTTCTTTTGCTTTGCAATCATTCAACAAGTCTTTAGCCAATGTCAGTGGATGAGGGTGGTTCAGAGTAGGACCAACATAGGCATTATTTGTAACCTCCCATATATCTCTTGCAATGCAGTTTAGATGTGTTTCCATTCTGATCTTCCATATACCATAGTTCCATCAAGTTTAGGACTGTCCTTCCTGAAAATATTTGCTACCATAGGATCTCCTCAAGCTGTTAGGTTTCTGCAAAAAGAGGACTAAGCTCTGATACCAATTGTTAGGAACTGAGAAGGAAAACTGAGAGGGGTGGGGGGGTGAATCAGTTGTCAATAAATTACAACCCAAAACTAATTATTCCAATGTGAAACTTAGTGCCAGTAAAACAGATTAACAGTTATATTAATACCGGTATAACTTAATGCATGAAACTGAAAGAGAAACAACATCCACAACACATGACACAAAGATTTTGATGTGCAAATCTAGTAAGGGGAAAAACCATGATGGGAAACCTTACCCATAATTAGATGATACTACCGTAGATAGTAAGTGAATACAATAATGGGGTCTGAACATGCAGAAAGGCCAACCGCCTAGAGCTCACTACTCAATCACAAAATAGGACTCACACTGACTACAATTGGATGGTTAAATCCAATAACAATGTATTGCTTCAATATAGCATCTGCAATGCTAGATTCAATGCCAGTTTAAGCTCTAACCATGAGTGCCAAACACCTTCATAACCTTTTCTTCAACCTTCAAATAATATATGCCTGATTCACACAAGGATCTGCTCTTCACAATTATCTTCAATATTCACACACATTCATCATATCTAATCTTCAATAAGATCTTACAATTATTTATACAAAACCTAAGACCTCATCATAAGGTTGGCTCACTAAAGATATTACATTTAAATCATTTACAAATAAGTCTTGACACGATACAATATGTCAGCCTGAATACATTTACACATTATTCAATTGATAAACCATTTCCAAAACGTGTCGTGCTGATCTGGAATAGATATCACGTATCGGTCCATAACCTAGACCTATCTGCCAATAAAGGAAAATATGTGAACTCAATTAGACCAATAAGAAAAACACCAAATCCAAACATCCAATCCATGTCTTCGACATAACCAAATGATCTCCAGATGATAACAAGTCATCATCACTTCTAGTGAACCATATAACTTGCCGGTGAAGCATAACCGGTGACTGTGCATAAACCAATATCCATGTAGGGACCACAATGTGCCGGTTCAACAATAAACCAATATAACCATAGTGTCAAATCAACAATGTAGACCTCCAAGAAGATAAGTGTTGACATTAATGACAAAACCAATGCAACACATGACGAAGTCATCCATAATACCAACAATATCATCATTCACACACCATTCTATGGAAAGTTTTAGTTTTTTAACATCAATGGGTTGTCCAAAATGGGGATTAAAAAATAGGGTGGATATTTCAACTTTTGATATTTTTAGGTTATTCACCTCGTCATAGGATAACCCATCCATATATTGTTCCCTCATGGCATCTCACCACAAAAGAATGACATTATGCTCGAAGGTGATGATTTCTACATTAGGCATTATTGACTTTAATGCAGCTATCATCAGGGAAAAATGAGGGGTCATACTATAGACATCATCAATGCCCCTCAAGTAATCTAAGTTTAGATCAATTAAATCACAAATTGAGGGTGGATTTGGTAGTGAAGGGTTTGGCGATTGTGAATTTTCACTGTTCTCAACCATATTAGCTGATTGAAGTTGAAAATTTATCTTTAATTAACATATTTTAAACAACAAAGTGTATTTCAAATAAAAAACCTAATTTATAACTAAATAATAGAAAAAAATGCAAATGAATGATTAAAATGAAGGAATTAAAAAAAAATCATACCTGAAGCTTGGAATCGATGAAAATTTGTTAAGGCAATCAAATATCGGATCACTGAGAACTCCAAACCTGTGGGTGAAAATGATCCATGTTGGGCATAATTTGGGTTTAAAATTCCTATAATAATATAATAATATATTATATATTATTAATATATAATATTAAATATATTAATAATGTATTATGTAATATAGTTCGTATATTATAAAATATAAATGATTGATAATATCATATCTCTGATAGTATCAAATATCTAATATTTTTTAATAATTGTTATGATTTGGCTTTTTCCATGGCTATATGTACTGACATCCAAGCCACCAAAAATTCAATATGGATTTTTGGGTGCTTGCAAGAAGTTGAGTTCACTTTTTGGCCAATAAGTGGAAGTGTTTTCTCTATTTTTTAGATTTCGTCTTGTTTGACCTAAAAAGTTGAAGCACTTAAAGAATGAATCTTGAAAAAAGTTAGTTATAGAAAATGTAGTGCTCGAAGTCTACTTTCCAAATATATAATTTATTTTAATACCTAGATCTTAAAAATTAAGTTTGAATAGGCATTACTAAAACTTATAGTTTAAAACTCACTTTTCAGGACCATACCATGCTCGTGTATGACAAGCATAATTTGACCTAAATGAAAGTGTTTTTTTTAATCCTTTTGGGAAAAGATATGTAACTCACTCACCTTTGATGAGGATATATTTTTGTAATTTTTTTTTGCATTTTTTTTTTTTGTTAATTTTCTATTGTGCATAATCATTGTTTTGAAAAATTCTTGTGCACGACAAGCGTAATTTGACCTAAACTTAACATTTTTTGATTTTTTAAAATATGTATAGAATTTTCTCTAGTTTGATGCCATATAATATTTTTTTCAAAAAAATTAAAGACAAAAAAGTTATTAAAAAACTAAAAAACCCTATTATTTTAAGTTTATGGACCTCTTTCATTAGAAATTATTTTAAAAATAAAAATACTGATCCATTGTTTAAAAAAAATTATATATATGGAATCTAGATAGTCTCTACTATAATGGGTTTTCATTGTTTAAAAAAATCTACAAATTTGGTGTTCAAATATATTTTCGAAGTTATTATTTTGTATGAAGATTGATTTGGCCTTCAATTTGCAGGTCAAACCAGGTCCAAGTGTTGAACACAATGAACTACTAAGAGGGGGGTGGATCAGTGGTTCCTAAAAACTTTTTTTTTTAAACCAAGCTTGGAGTACCAGTTAACAACCTAAACACTAAACAATCGAACCGATAAGATAAGACTGGATATCAAAAGACACAAACACACAAATGCATAACCCACAATACCATATGTACGAGGAAAACCCAATAAAGGAAAAACCTCAGTGAGAAATGTTGTTGGGGTCTACTGCTCCAATCCAACCTCACAGTGAAACAACAAATTACAATGATTTAGGGTCACCAACCCCTACTGAATTTAGGGAGCCAACCCAAGGAGTACCAACGCCTACACCAAGCACCAACTTGGTGTAATACAATTTTAATGCAATGATAGCACCTAGTTGCAAATGAGTTCTGCAACACCTGATCAATGGATGTCTATCGGTTATCTGTTAGGTCCCAGAGATAATTGAGAGGGGGGGGGGTGAATTAGTTGTCAAATAAATTTAAACCAAAACAACTTATCCAAACTTAATGCTTAATATCGGTAAACACAACTTTATGCCGATAGATAGTTTATCAGTTAATTGCAGTACCGGTAAAGATTAATGCATGAAACAAAAAGACCATATCATCCACAACACATAACACCAATATTTGTACATGGAAGCCCTATAAAGGGAAAAACCACGGTGGGAAACCTTACCCACAATCAGATGATACTACTGCAGATAGTATGTGTATACAATAGGGGGTCTGCACATGCAGAAAGGCCAAGTGCCTAGAGCTCACTACTCAAACACAAACAGGAGTCACACTGACTACAATTGGATGGTTAAATCCAATAATGATGTACTGCTCAAAATAGCATCTTCATATGCTGGATTTAGTACTGGTTCAGTTCTGATATGTCTTCACAAAATCTTCCTTCAACCTTCAAATGATGTTTGTGTGTATAGCTCCACTTATTCTCGCATATACCTAATTACAATCCTTCTCACATTCACATATCGATCTTACATATATACCGAAGCCTAAGACCAATTTTAGTAGGTCAGCTCTAAAAGATATTACAATAAAATCAATTACAAATAAAACAATATCCGATGCATGATGTCAGCTCCAAAAGATATAACAACAAAATCATCTCCATAGCGTGCCATGTTGATCTGGAATAGATAAGCCTGCCGATGCTTATCCTGGACCTATTTGCCGATAACAACAAATATGCAAACACAAATATACCAATGAACAAATCTCCAAGATAAAGTGTCAAAATGATGTCTTCGACATAACCAAGTGTTTTCCATGTCATTCCAAGTATTGGTGAACAATATATCCTGTTGGTGTACCAGATACCGGTGACTGTGCATAAGTCACTAGCTTGCCGATGAACTTTGCCAATTCTCCAAGTGCCAGAGTTGATAGGTATTAATAGGTGTTGACATCAATGACAAAACCATATCCAAAATACCAACAATCTCCCCCTTTGGCATTGATGGCAACACAAGATGGAAAAACCATCAAAGTGCCAAAACAGAAATGCCAAATACCAAAAACCAACAATCTCCAAAAGAGATCAAAACCAGAAATCAAAATTCAGGCACAGAGAGTAATCGATCTCTCCCAAAATAACAATCTCTCTCCCCTAGGAGTAACATGTGTTTTTCCATATCAATCTCTCCCCCTTTGACATCAAATGCCAAAGCAATATAAAAATAGGTTCAAATACAAAATACCAACTTATTCAGTATACCAACTACTCCCCCTGAGAAGTAGCTCTCCTCATCAAAGCTGGAGTAAAAGATTTCTCTGTCAGTTCCATCGGTTGATGACAAACATCAACTGTCTAAGTCTCTACTGGTGGGGGTATGACCCCAAGATGATCTCTCAGATATTCAAAAGTCACCTTAGGCAGAGGTTTAGTGAAAATATCTGCAATCTGCTCTTTAGTATTCACATAAACTAGTTTGACTTCTTTTGCTTCAACATTCTCTTTCAAAAAATTCAGTTTGATGGAGACATGTTTAGTTTTAGAATGTAGTACCAGATTCTTAGATATATCAATTGCTGCAGTGTTATCACAATAGATAGTTATAGGTTCTTTGCATTTTATCTTTATGTCCTTCAACATTTGCTTAAGCCATAATACCTGTGTACAGTTAGTTACTGCTGCAACATATTCTGATTTTGCTATTGATAAAGATGTGCAACTTTGTTTCTTACTCAACCAAGAAATTAATCTGCTTCCAAGAAAAAATGTTCTGCCGGTGGTGCTTTTTCTATTATCTACATCTCTTGCCCAATTTGCATCTGTGTATGCACATAATTCAAAGTTTTCATCTCTAGGATACCATAGGCGAAGATTTGTAGTGTGTTGTAAGTACCAGAAAATCCTTTTTACTACTGATTCATGATTTTCTTTAGGATTACTCTAAAATATTGAAACAATACATACTGCATTCATAATATCAGGTCTTGTTTGTGTCAAATACAGTAGACCTCCTATCATAGATTTGTACCTAGTCGGATTAATAGGTGTAGATTCATCCCTTAATGATAATTTGTCATTTTTAGTCATAGGCGTGCTTACCAGTTTAGAGTTTTCTATCTGAAATTTCTTTAGTAACTCCTTCAAGTACTTAGATTGACCCAAGAATATACCTTTATCAATTTGTGAAATTCGCAATCCTAAAAAGAATTTCATCTCTCCAATCATAGACATTTCAAATTCTTGCTGCATTTCAATAGAAAAGTTTTTACATAATCCATCTTCTCCTCCAAACATTATATCGTCAACAAAAACTTCTATAACCAAGATTTCATCATTAGTCACTTTATAGTATAAGTTGCTGTCAGCATTACCTTTAGAAAAACCAATCTTAAAAAGATATTTATCCAATCTAGCATACCAAGCTCTTGGAGCTTGCTTAAAACCATACAAAGCTTTCCTTAACCTGCAAACCATATCTTTGTTATCTGTTAAAGAAAATCCATCAGGTTGCTCAATGTAAACTTCTTCTTCAAGATCTTGATTCAGAAATGCACATTTAATATCCATTTGACATACTTTGTAGTTCTTGTGTGCTGCAAAAGCCAAGAATAATCTGACTGCCTCAATTCTAGCTACCAGTGCAAAGGTTTCATTGTAATCAATTCCTTCTTTTTGTGAATATCCCTTACACACTAGTCTTTCTTTATTTTTGATTACCTTACCATCTTCATTAAGTTTGTTTCTGAATACCCATTTTGTTCCAATTACATTTTTGTCTTTAGGCTGGGGATCTAATGTCCATGTGTTATTCTTTTCAATTTGTTCTAATTCTTTTTCCATAGCTTTAATCCAATGTTTATCTTCACATGCCTCATTAATTGATGCTGGTTCAATTTGAGAAATAAGACATACCTCTTCTTTTGCCAGTCTTGCTCTTGTCATAACTCCTTGATACTTGTTCCAAATTATCTAATTTTTAGAGTGGTTCAATCTTACATACCGGGGTGTCTTTGTTTGTTGCTGTTCCTCAGTTACAGTGGAATTTTCAGATGATACCGGTGTAACTGGATCTTCATTTTGTACTGGTGGTTTCAATGTAGGTTCATTTGTCAGTATCTCTATTTCCGATTCAGAGTCTATGTATCTTGAAGTTCCTCTAAACTGTTCATCAATCCTCACATTTGTACTCTCAACAATTTTTTGCAATCTCTTGTTAAAACATCTATATGCTTTTCTCTTAGATGAATAACCAAGAAATATTCCTTTATCACTTCTAGGATCAAATTTGCCAATATACTCATCTCTTCTAATATAACATTTACTTCCAAATATTCTAAAATATTTAAGAGTAGGAGTAATACCAAACCATAGTTGATGAGGGGTCTTACCAGTTTCACCTTTGATGTGAACTTTGTTGAATGTATAGACCACTGTGCTTACTGCCTCTCTCCAATATACATGTGGTAGATTTGCTTCTGATAACATACTTCTAGCTGCATCCAAGATAGTTCTATTTTTCCTTTCTATAACTCCATTCTGCTGTGGTGTCTGGGTGCTGATAATTGTCTTCTGATTCCATTTACTTCACAGAATGTATTAAATTCCTTAGATGTGAATTCACCTCCTTGATTTGATCTTAGACATTTGATTTTCTTACCGGTTTCATTTTCTACCATTGCCTTGAATAGCTTGAATTTCCCAAGTGCTTCTGATTTTTCTCTGAGAAAAGTAACCCAACACATTCTAGAATAGTCATCAATGATTAGCATGAAATATCTATCACCTTGTAAGCTTTTAATTCTAGTTGGACCACATAAATCAGTATGAATTAAGTCAAGAGAATTATTGGATTTTTTTGGAATACTTTTAAAAGATGCTCTAACTTGTTTTCCAAATTGACATTCCTTACATATCGGATTGTGAGGTTTAACAATCTTAGGTAAATCTCTAACTGCTTTAGTTGTACTGATTTTCACAATGCAATCAAAATTTACATGACAAAGTCTCTTATGGCATAGCCAACTTTCATCAATATGTGCAATCAAGCATGTCTTTTCATTGTTATCCAAATGAAAGATATTACCTCTAGTTTGATTACCGGTTGCAATTTCCAAACCAGTTCTATTCATAATTTTGCATTCTCCATTCTTGAATTGTAACTGAAACCGTTTTTCAACTAATTGACCAACACTTTAAAGATTATGCTTTAAGCCTTCAACATAGTAGACATTGTTAGTATTATGCATACCATCAAGAGATATAGTACCTTTTCCTTTGATCAAACAAGATTTATCATCTCCAAATCTTACTAGACCTCCATTATATTCCTGAAAAGTCAAGAATTTACCTTTATCACCAGTCATATGATGTGAACATCCTGAATCAATGATCCGTTCATCCTTAACTTCAATTTTAGCTGCGAGGGCCTACTCTACTAGTTGAACAGTAGGTGCCGGTTGATCTTCTATTATAGGAACAAAGACCAATCCATTGTCTGTCGGACCCTCATCAGAATCATCAGTGACTCCTTGATCGGCAAGATAACAAGACTTGTCTTTATTCTTCTTAAATCTGTATCTCTGATATTTAGGGTTAGGCTTGTATGTTCTTCTAGCTTCTTCTCTTAATATTGCATGTCTATTAGGGCATCTTGAAGCCATATTACCAATCTTATTATAGTTAAAATATTTAAAGGGTGCTTTACCTTCATACTTACTTCCAACTGGACCTTTAGGCATTTTCCTTGCGAATAGTGCTTCAAGTTCTTCAAGTTCTTCATTTTCTCTCTTGCTTTCTTCAAGTTCTCTTGCATAGAAGGCTTTCTAATCAGATTTGTCAAATGATTGTGCAGATGATGTTGATGCCTTAAAAGCTAAATATGTCTTTATAGTAGCAATAGGACCAAATTCCTCAATTTTAAAAGCTGAAAATTTTCCAATCAATGTGTCCCTAGTTACTGATGTATTAGGCATTGTTCTAAACTTATTTATAGTAGTAACTTTCATTTTGTATTTCGGTGGCAATCCTCTTAAAATTTTTAAAACAATTTCATCTTCACTTAAGGTTCCTCCACAACATTTAATACCCAAAACAATTTCATTTACTCTATCCATAAAAGCAGAAATCCTTTCATCTTCTTCCATTTTCAGATTTTCATACCTGACTCAGAAGCTTTCAAGTTTTGCAATTTTGACTGTGGAATCTCCTTCATTCAATGTTTCCAAATGGTCCCAAATAGTTTTAGTAGTAGATCTATCTGATAATCCCATGATTTGCTAATCTGATAATGTGCTCAAAAGTGCTTCTCTTGCTTTGCAATCATTTTCTTCATCTTTTCCTAAGGTAGGTGGATTAGACTGACCAGGAGTAGGAGAAGTATAGCCATTCTTTGTAACTTCCCAGATGTCCTTTCCAATGCAATTCAGATGTGTCTCCATCCTGATCTTCCATATGTCATAGTTGGTTCCATCAAGTTTAGGAATGTCTTTCTTGTAATAGTTAGAAGACATTGGATCTCCTGAAGTTGTTAAACTTCTGCAAAAAGAGGACTAAGCTCTGATACCAATTGTTAGGTCCCAGAGACAACTGAGAGGGGTGGGGGGGGGTGGGGGTGAATCAATTTTCAAATAAATTTAAACCAAAACAACTTATCCAAACTTAATGCTTAATACCAGTAAACCAAAATTTATGTCGGTAGACAGTTTATCAATTAATTGCAGTACTAGTAAAGATTAATGCATGAAACAGAAAGAGAATATCATCCACAACACATAACACCAATATTTTTATGTGGAAACCCTGTAAGGGGAAAAACCACGGTGGGAAACCTTACCCACAATCAGATGATACTACTGCAGATAGTATGTGTATAGAATAGGGGGTCTGCACATGTAGAAAGGCCAAGTGCCTAGAGCTCACTGCTCAAACACAAATAGGAGTCACACTGACTACAATTGGATGGTTAAATCCAATAATGATGTACTGCTCAAAATAGCATCTTCATATGCTGGATTCAGTATTGGTTCAGTTCTGATATGTCTTCACAAAACCTTCCTTCAACCTTCAAATGATGTCTATGTGTATAGCTCTTCTTATTCTCGCATATACCAAATTATAATCCTTCTCACATTTGCATATCGATCTTACAAATAAGATCTTACATATATACCAAAGCCTAAGACCAATTTTAGTAGGTCGGCTCTAAAAGATATTACAATAAAATCAATTAAAAATAAAACAATATCTGATGCATGATGTCGGCTCAATGCATTTACAATAACAACAAAATCATTTCCATAGCGTTGCATGCTGATCTGGAATAGATAAGCCTATCGGTGCTTATCCTGGACCTATTTGCCAGTAATAGCAAATTTGCAAACATGAATATACCAATGAACAAATCTCCAATAGAAAGTGTCCAAATGATGTCTTTGACATAACCAAGTTTTTTCCATGTCATTCCAAGTGTCGATGAACAATATATCTTGCCGGTGTACCAGATACCGGTGACTATGCATAAGTCACTAGCTTGCTGGTGAACTTTGCCAATTCTCCAAGTGCCAGAGTTGATAAGTGTTAATAGGTGTTGACATCAATGACAAAACCATATCCAAAATACCAACATTATCAACTTCCTCTGTTTCACCAGTGCTTATTTTGTTGGTTAACAAATTGCTCTCTCTAATCTCTCACCAGTTTCTCTTTGCTTCTCTTCTCCTTCTCAGAGCCTCACTCTACATAGTATCACACTTGGATGCCTTCTTAAAATTTCAATACCTACTAGTATGCTTGACTATTAAGACTATAACTATTTACCGGTTACTCTATCTCTACCGGTTAGAACCTCTCACCGGTTTAGCTTGCTAAGACACACTCTAACTCTTTGTGAAAGAACTCTTAGGCAGATAGTTTCTCTTCTTTCTTGGGATCTCTTCTTCCTCTCAATTCACATCCAATATTAGGCATCATTTAATCTTAGTCTCGAGTTCATATAGTTATGTATGAGGATTCCCACCAAAAGCAACATTCAAATGGTGGCGTGTTAGGGTTTTCCTTCACCAACTCAATCCACATCAAATCTAATCTGATCTGCTTTTTAGGAATGATGATCTGCATCACATCAAACAACACTGCCATCTCCTCTCCTTTCAATGAGTGTTTTCTATTTTTTTATGTCTACGACATGCTTTTCTGCATTGCTATGTCAATTGCCATTAATGGCTTGGCTATGTCCTTTAGCCAATGAGTACAAGGATCAGATCATCCTGCAAGGTTAGTTCAATCACCTTACCACTCTATCTTCCTCAAGCCGCAACATCCTACCATATTCCCATGATTTGTAGGTTCTTCATTAATGCCAAACTACTTGTTAGACTACTACGCCCACTACATACTCATCGATGACCATTCCATACCGGTTGACATCAATGACAACATAATGCCAACAATCTCCCCATTTGGCATTGATGTCTACTGACTGCAAGTCAACTCACTGCAATTCTTCACACCGGTAGATTTCTCCCCCTTGCACACAATGACAAAGGGTTAGGGTACTTCATACTCCCCCTTTGACTCATACTTATCTCCCCCTTAGTCAAATCTTTGTTTAGTGATTACAGCTAGTACTAAAACGTACAATCCTAAAATTTCCTTGTGATCAACATGTGGTTCAAGAGATATAGATACTACTATGAACTCCCCCTGAACCATATATCTCCTTACAAACTTAAGTGCACGAGTCAGGTAACACAACTCCCAACTTGTGTCTTAAGTACTCAAAAGTTCTTACCGATAATGATTTGGTGAAGATGTCTGCCACTTGCTCTCCTATAGGGACATACTCCATCTTTACTTCTTGTCCTCCAACATTCTCTACGAGAAAATGATACCTGATGGCTATATGATTTTTCCTTAAATGCATCATTGGGATCTTTGATATGTTGATGGCACTTGAATTGTCACACCATATGGGAATAGGAGCAGAGGTATCCACCTATATATCTTTGAGGGTTTGATTCATCCAAAGCATGCAAGAGCAACAAGTGTCAACAACAATGTATTCTGCATCATCAATGGATAGGGAGACTGAATCCTTCTTCTTGCTATGCCATGAGACCAACTGGTCACCTAGGAAGAATGCACCACCAATTGTGCTCTTCCGGTTATCAATGCAACTTGCCTAATCAACATCAGTATATGCTTCCAAGATGAATTCCTCTTGTTTAGGGTACCATAATCCATAATTGAGTGTCCCTTGAAGGTACCTAAAAATTTTGCTTACTGCATTCATATGTGACTACTTAGGTGTCGCTTGAAATCTAGCCACCATACACATTGCCTGCACTATATCCAGTCTAGAAGAAGTAAGATACAATGAACTGCCTATCATGGATCTATACAAGGTCTGATCCACTACTGGTGACTCATCATTTTTTCTCGGTTTTCTTTTGGTCACCATGGGGGTACTTATCGGTTTGTAGTCTTCCATTTGAAATTTCTGTAGCATGTCCTTTGCATACTTGGTTTGTGAGATGAAGATTCCCTTATCTAGCTGTGATATCTACAAACCAAGAAAGTATGTCAACTCTCCAAGCATTGACATCTCAAACTCTGACTGCATCTTATTAGAAAAAGCTTTGCAAAGAGTATCCTTGTTGCCTCCAAAAATGATGTCATCTACATACACAACCACAATGATCATGTGGTTTCCATCTGCCTTGATGTATAGATTGCTGTCAGCACTCCTGTTTTTGAATCCTTGCTCCTTTAGGTACTTATCTAGCCTTGAATACCATGTTCTAGAAGCCTGCTTTAAACCATATAGGGATTTCTTCAACTGAAACACAAAGGTTTCATCCTCATGTAACATAAACCCATCTGGTTGCTCCATGTACACTTCTTCTTCCACATTTCCATTAATGAAGGCAAATTTTACATCCATTTGATATACCTTATACCCCTTGTAGGCTGAAAAAGATAGAAACATCCTAATCACTTCTAGTCTAGCTACTAGTACAAATTTTTATTCAAAATCAATAGCTTCTACTTGAGAGTAACCTTTGCACACAAGTCTAGCTTTATGCCTAACAATTTTACCTTCTTCATTCATCTTGTTCCAGTAGACCCATTTGGTGCCAATGATATTCTTGTCTTCTGGTATAGGGACTAATTCCCAAGACTTGTTCTTCTCAATCTGGTGCAACTCTTCTTCCATGCAATCCATCCATTTCTGACTTTTGCTGGCCTCATTTAATGTCTTAGGTTCCACTTCAATCACGAGGTAGAAGTTTACTTGTTCATCATTTCAGGCAAGTCTTCTTCTACTCTACAGACCATCATTCTTATTACCTAAAATCTACTCTTCTGGGTGGTTGTTTTGCACATACCGGTTAGGGACCTTATTGGAATCTTCTTTTGATTTATTCTCTGATTGAGCTTCTTCACCTTCGTCACCGAAATCATCATACCAGTTCACCTATGCTTGCCTTCCTTTATACATATCCTCATCAACTCTTACATGCACACTTTCAATAGCTCTTTTTAGTCTTTTGTTGTAGCATTTGTAGGCTCTACTGTGAGTTGAGTAACCAAGGAAGATCCCTTCATCACTCCTAGAGTCAAAGTTGCCCAAGCCATCTTGATCTCTTTTAATGAAGAATTTACTCCCAAACACCTTTAAGTACTTGACTAAGGGTTTCCAATCATACCACAATTGATAAGGTGTCATATTTATTATGAACCAGGAAGGACAACTAAGAGGGGGGGTGAATCAGTTGTGAACTAGTTGTCAATGAATTACAAATCAAAACCAATTAATCCAACTTGAAACTTAGTGTCGGTAAACCAAATTTAAATTCTGGTAAGATAGATTAACAGTTATAGCAATACCGGTATAACTTAATGCATGAAACAGAAAGAGAAAAAACATCCATAACACATGACACAAAGATTTTGTTGTGGAAACCCTGTAAGGGGAAAAAACATGGTGGGAAAACTTACCCACAATCAGATGATACTACTGCAAATAGTAAGTGTATTCAAATGGGGTCTACACATGCAGAAAGGCCAACTGCCTAGAGCTCACTGCTATATAAAAAAATAGGAGTCATACTGACTACAATTGGATGGTTAAATCCAATAACAATGTATTACTTCAGAATAGCATTTGCAATGCTAGATTCAGTACCGGGTTAAGCTCTGAACATGAGTGTTAAACACCTTCATAACCTTCCTTCAACCTTTAATGTCTATGTGATTCACACAAGGATCTACTTATTTTTGCTCTTCAATATTCACACACACTCATCATGATCGATCTTCAATGGGATCTTACAATCATATATACAAAACCTATGACCTATACATGAGGTCAGCTCACTAAAGATATTACAATAAAATCAATTACAAATAAGTCTTGATGTGATACAATATGTTGTCTCAATACATTTACCAATCAATAAACCATTTCCAAGATGTGCCGTGCTGATCTAGAATAGATATCATGTACCGGTCCATAACCTAGACCTATCTGCCAGTAAAGGCAAATCTGTCAACCTGATTAGACCAATAAGAGAAACACCAAATCCAAAAATCCAATCCATGTCTTTGACATAGCCAAATGATCTCCAGATGATAACAAGTTATCATCACTGTTGTTGAACAATATATCTTGCTAGTGAACATATACCGGTGACTGTGCATAAGCCACTAACCATGCCGATGAACACAATATGCCAGTTAACCAATAAACCAATATAACCATAGTGCCAAATCAACAATGTAGACCTCAAAGAAGATAAGTGTTGACATCATTGAAAAAACCATTGCAACACATGAAGAAGTCATCCATAATACCAACAATATTGTTGTTTGTTCTCAACTGAACCCGGTTCAAAGTATATGCTGCAGTATGAACAACTTCCTTCCAATACATATTGGTAAACTTGCCTCATTTAACATGGTTCTGGCCATCTCCTTGACTGTCTAGTTCTTCCTTTCTACCACACCATTTTGTTGTGGTGTCTTGGGGGTTGAGTATTATCTTTTGATTCCATGTCTTTCACAGTAATCTTCAAACTCATTTGACGTGAACTCTCCACCCTGGTCTGATCTTAGGCATTTCAGCTTTCACCCACTTTCCTTCTCTACCACCTTCTGGAAGATCTTGAATCTGTCAAATGCTTGTGATTTATCTTGTAGCAAAATAACCCATGTCATTCTTGAATAGTCATCAACGAAGAGCATAAAATATCTTTCATCCACAAGAGCTCTTGTCCTACTCGGACCACATAGATCTATATGCACCAGTTGAAGTGGTCTTGAAGTGTTGTGTTATTTTGTCTTCAAGCTTACCTTATTCTGCTTTCCTTTCACACATTCATCACAAAATGTGCTTATCGGTTTGATGTTGGGGGGAATATTTCTCACACAACCTTTTTTCTTACTGCAGGTAGATTATCAAAATTTATGTGGCCTAATCTTCTATGCCACAACCAATTTTCATCCACTTGTCCCAATATTGATTGGGATTCAAAATATTCTTTCAGATTGTATATATTTCTATCTGTCCTTTTACCTTCAACTTCAATTTGACCGATACTCTCCTTCTTGATATGGCAATCGATAGAATCAAAGGTGAATTTATAACCTTTGTCACACATTTGACTTACACTTAGGAAATTGTGCTTCAGGCCTTCCACATAATACACATCATGTGCTTTCAGTTTGCCATCAATATTTAGAGTACCTTTTCCCTTTATCTTGATAGATGAGTTGTCTCCAAACCTTACTGAGCCACCATTCCAATCTTCAAGCTTGATAAATTTCTTTTTATCACCAGTCATGTGGTTGGAACAACCACTATCTACAACCCACAAGTTTCTTCTTTCTGCATGTAGAGAAGTCTGCACTATCAGACTTGATTCTGCTATATGCTTTTCTTTCTCAACCCAAATCGATCGACTTTCCTTCTTCTTGTCAGCTACACTTTTGAGCTCCGGTTTGGCTACCAGTTCGTAATCAAGAGCTATCCTCTTTTTCTTAATTTTCCTATTTTTACAAAGCTTTGCCATGTTTCCAAACTCTTGAAAGTTATATCATTTCACATTTACATTGAAAGATGAATATTTGAAACTATTTTAGGACATCGGTCTACTCTTCCTACATTCAAAACTCCTATGACTAAATCCATTGCACTAATAGCAGACAACATTCATATCCCAAAGTGCATTTTATGAATTTTTACTTTCATAACTCACAATGGGCTTATTTTTTAATCTACAGTCAGATAACCTATGTCCAAATTTTTTACATCGATAATAATAACCATGAAAGTTTGGAACATACCGGTTAGGTTGCCTTGGTCCTACAATCGTTTGTCTCACCGGGGATCTTCCTTTCATGCTATAACTCTACTGAATCCTTCATAATCATCCCTTTCATTTCTCCTAAGGTCTGTATTCTAGTACATTGAGTGTGGCCTCCGGTTCATTGATTGTGTATACTGGCTTGTGTGGTGGTTTCTAACAACTTCTGTACAAGTCTTCTTACCGGTATCCTTGCTTATTGTAATGCCTCACCAGGAAACCCCGAAGGGATAAAGCTAAAACACACAAATGGAGGTAAAAAATATATATATTTTTAATAAGACCCAACATAAAGATACAATGAGTTATCAAAAGCTTAGATAACACAGCAGAAGACTAAACAAAACCTAAGGAGTTTCCCAACGTGATTACGTAACTTAACATCTAACTGAACTCACGAAATCTGACCCAGTAAAGCAAGTTAACTTAATTTCATGTTATTACTTTAAACAAGGATATAATTTGTTTAGTAAATTAACATTATAGATAATAGGATGCGTTCATCCATTATGGTTGAAGATGAGTCTAACATGAGGAAATTTACCCACTGAAGTTAAAACATAGATAACATATGAATTTATCCATTAAGGTTAAAATATAGTTAGCTTGATGAGTTCATCCAATTTAGTTAAATATAGCTAATACGATGAAGTTCATTTATTAAGGTTAAAATGTAAATAACTAAATGAGTTCATCCATTATAGTTAAAATATAGCTAATATGATGAAGTTCATTTTTTAAGGTTAAAATGTAGGTAACAAAATGAAGTTCATCCATTAGAATTACAATTTAGGTAATATGAAGAGTTCATCCAATAATTGTTATCCATTCATTACATTCAATTTTGCATTAAACACATGCCATGCATCTTGTTCCAAAACGCACTAAAATTTCATCATAACTAATGAGATCTTTTAATGCATACTTATTTTCATTAACAATAACAGAATGCATTCTTATTGGCATTATGTGAACCGACATGAAGACATAATGATATTGTATGTTGTCATTGATGTCAATATGAGACATGGTGTGAACCGGCACATGTGATAGGTGAAAAGAGAGAGGAACCGACATATGTATGAATTGGTTTATATGCCAAAGTGAAGCAGCATATTTGTTCAAGATGAATTGGCATGCAGTTACGGGAACCAGCACATGGAAGCATTGTGTTACTACCAGTTGGTAGGTAGTTCACACTTTAGGATTTTTTGGTTGGAGCACCTATAGCCTGTGTGACTCAATCGGTGATCTTTTTGTGATGAGTTAGCAGCATAATGGAGAACAGATCATGTTGCCACATAAGCTCTGTGCGCGTGAAGGATCTTGCATGAAGAAGAATATTCCTATCTACCTTGGGAATGTGCAAAGCCTGTCAAACGGTGATAATGCATGATGGGTTATCAGCCGCTATGAAATCGGTGGAAAATGGATGATGGAGAATTCCTTGAGATCGATTCAAGATTGTTGCATTTAATGTAGTATGATTCAACAATCAAGATTGAACCACTTGAATTGCTTAACCTAACAGGTTTAGGGTTTAGGGTTTTTGCTCTCGACCTGTCTGTTTCCTATAAGGTCGATGTTGAGTTTCTTTCTAAGGTTGTTGGCAAAAGTTGTCAGTGTGTATCCAAGGGAAGAGATACATGATTCTTGCCAGACCAAAGGAGAAAAGAGATACCTGCAAAGTAAATGTGTAGAAGGAGAAGAGGAACCAAAATGGATTTGCATTAGCATTGAGTGCTGTTATCAGATCATTGTAATTCCTGTTGATCTCTAACAACTTCAACAGTTGTGAAATCCCCTAACAGGGTATCCTTAACTGGCTTGATGCAAAATCCACTAACAGGGTGGTCTTAACAGGCTTGATTCAAATCCCTTAACGGGGTAACTCGAGGTTAATGAGTTCTGAGAAGCTATAGAGCTCGAGAGATCCTTTAGCTATTAAGTTCTAGAAATCCTCTAACAAGGTAACCCTAACTAGGTTTAACCCTTAACCAGGTATTATAGCCATCCCTTAACCGGGTGATCTCTAACAGGATCTGTTTCTAGCAGAACCTATTGTAATGTCTTTAACCGGACAAGGCTCCTAACAGAGTGGACTTCAAAAGAGTTCAAAAGTAGCTTCTGGGTATTCATTCCCACTATGGTTTTTCCCAGTTGGGTTTCCACGTGAAAAAATATGTGTGTCATGTGTGATACTTTTATCTTGTGATGCTTTGTTATTACCTGTTGAGCATATGATGGTTCTATGTTTTATGCCTGTCTATAAAGCATACAGAACTAACTGTTCTGACGATAATAGAATTGTTTACCCATTCATGCATGAGGGTGAAATAGTAGTGTTGTTTTGAGTTAAATGAAAAGCTAAGTGTTCAGCCGGTCAATGCTTGTTTTGGACACTCTTGGCTTTATTGGTTGCAGTCTGTGTTGAACATGTATTCCTATTTGCCAGTCATTTGGAGTATTTGCTGTCAAACCAGTTTTGGACTGTATTTGTGTTTGTACTGATTCACCCCCCCTCTTAGTACTGGTTTGGTACTAGTGGTTCATTATTAAGTTATCAATTGGTATCAGAGCTGTCCACGTCCTCTCTATTGTAAGCTTAACTGCTTGAGGAAAAGATCCTAGTCAAATGATGAAGAGGGAAGGTCCAAATTTTAATGGGGAAAATTTTGGTATATGGAAAGACATGATGAAGATATTCATCAAAAGCATGGGTGTTCAACACTAGAGTTATGTTGAAAATATATATGTTGTTCCTACCGGTACTCTCACCGATGACCAAAAGAGAGAGATACAAGAAAATGGGCAAGTCATGGAAGCCCTCATCAGTAGTCTATCTGACATTGAGTTTATTGATGTGTAGGACAAGACAAATCCCAAAGAGGTATGGGATGCTCTTGAAAATATCTATGGTGGTGATGAGCATGTAAAACAGGCTAAGGAAGAAAGCCTGAGAGGGAAGTTTGAAGACATGCAAATGATTGAAGGAGAGACCATTCAACAGTATGGAATAAGAATCAAAATGGTTGTTGGAGAAATCAAGAGTGCAGGTGGCAAAATAGAAGATTCCACTGTGGTAAGTAAGGTCCTGAGATCCTTGTTGCCTGTCTATGCAATGAGGGTCACTGCTATTCAGGAGCTAAGATCAATAGACAAGTCTAAGGTGACCTTGGACTCCATCATAGCCAAGTTGACAGCCTATGAGCTGAATAGTTTTGATGGCAATATTCAAAAGATAGAATCAACATTTAAAGCCTTTGCTATACCATCCAGAAAAGGAAAAGAGGCTAGCACTAGTGGGGAACCTAATTAGAGTAGAGAAATGAATGATGAAGAGTTTCTGATGGAATTTGAAGCTCTTCTGGCCAAGAAATTTTCAAAAGGAACTTGTAAATACAAAGGTAAGCTACCTTTGAAATGTTTTTCCTGTAACCAGATAGGACATATTGCTATGAACTATCCTAATAGCGACAACAAGGATAAACCAGAAAGGTTCAAGAAATTCAAAGGAGGAAACCGAAGAAACCATTTTGTGGTAGTTGATGAAGGTGTCAGAGATGAGGAATCAGAAGATGAAGAGAATGAAGACATTGTGTTTGTTGTTGTAAAGGAAGATGTGGTAGACAAGAAGGCTCTTGTCTCCTGGTTTGATAATTCAAATGAGTGGATCATTGACAGTGGCTATGACTGGTGACCGGAGCAAGTTTCTATCCTTGGAGGAGTATGATGGTGGTGTGGTTCAGTTTGGCAATGATGCACCATGCATGAACAAAGACAAAGGGTCCATCTCTCTGAATGGAAAGAGCAGTGCTGACAATGTGTACTGGGTTGATGGTCTTAGACACAACCTTCTAAGTGTTGCCCAGCTAAATGACAGTGGCCTCACTCTGTAATTCAAGAATGTAGTTTGCAGAATCAAAGGAAAAGATGGTAAATTGGTGGCCATTGGAATGCAGACCAAAGTTAACCTATTTCAGTTAAATGCAAATGTAAGTACCTATCTTATGGCTAAGCTTGATGATAGTTGGATATGGCATAGGAGACTCTGTCATGTAAACTTTGATAACATTGTAAAGGCTAGTAAGATCAAGGCAGTTAGAGGGTTGCTGGTGCTAAACAAACTAGATAATACCTTGTGTAGAGAGTGTCAATTGGGGAAAATGTCTTGCTCAACTTTTAAAGGTAAATATTTCACTACTGACAACTTGCTTGATCTTGTACATACTGATTTGTGTGGACCTATGCAAACTAGGAGTGTGTAGGGTGATAGGTACTTCATGATCCTCACTGATGATTGCTCAAGAATGATGTGGGTCACATTCTTGAAAGACAAGTCTGAAGCCTTTGGGAAATTCAAAGCTTTTAGAGAATTAGTGGAGAAGGAAAGCGGTAAAAGGATCAAGTGTCTCAGAACTGATCAAGGAGGGGAATTCAGTTCCAGTGAATTTAACAAGTATTGTGAAGAATTTGGCATCAAGAGACAGCTGTCTGCCCCCCGGACTCCACAACAAAATGGCTTAGCAGAGAGGAATAATCGGACTGTGGTTGAAGTAGCTAGAACCATGTTGATTCAAGGAAAGGTAGCTCACACCTTTTGGAGAGAAGCGGTGAGCACTGCAGTCTACACTATGAATCGAGTACTCATTAAAAAAGGTAAGGAAAAAACTCCTTATGAGTATTGGACTGGTAAGACACCTGTGGTTAGCTACTTTAAGGTATTTGGTAGCAAATGTCATATCAAGAGGAGTGAACATCAGGGCAAATTTGAAGCTAAATGTGATGAGGGAATATTTCTAGGATATTCCACCAAGAGTAAATCTTTCAAGTGCTACAACAATAGGACTTAGAGAATTATGGAAAGTATCAATGTAAGAGTTGATCAATCCTCTAAGAAAACTGAGGAAACCGACACTGAGCAAGCTGTAAATAAACCGGTTGCAACCTTCTGGGAACTGGTTGTTAGAGAACCAAGTCCCAGTAAAAGTGTCCCTGAATCGATGAATGCTGATACTGATGAAGATGAGGATGCAGAAGAAAAAAAAGAAGAACCAGTTAAGACCATTCCTCGGTATGTCAAGTTGAATCATGATCCTAAGAAGATCATAGGTGATAAGGATGTAGGAATCCTCACAAGAAGAAAGATCAGAGAAAACTCATGTATGATCTCTGAATTTGAGCCTAAATCATTCAAAGAGGCTCATAAGGATGAAGACTAGATCAAGGCAATGTAAGAGGAACTTGATAAGATAGAGAAAAATGGTACATGGTCCTTGGTACCCAGACCTGAGCATAAAAATGTCATTGGCACCAAATGGGTGTTCAGAAACAAGTTGAATGAGGATGGCACAGTGATTAGGAATAAAGCCAGATTGATATGCAAAGGATATGCTCAAGAAGAAGAAGAAGACTATGGAGAAACCTTTGCTCCTATAGCTAGATTGGAAGGAGTTCGTATGCTTCTTGCATATGCAGCTTTTAAAAGGTTCAAAGTATATCAAATGGGTGTAAAATCTGCATTCCTAAATGGTGTACTTGAAAAGGAGGTATATATAGAGCAACCAAATGGGTTTTCCCTATCTGAAGACAGTGATATGGTGTGCAAGCTACATAAAACATTATATGGTCTAAAGCAAGCACCTAGGGAATGGTATGAGCGCTTACATTCCCATCTTGTGAAGATTGAATTTGAGAGAACAAGTGAAGATAGCAATATCTACTTGAAGTTTGAAGGAGATCAGATCCTGATCTATGAGGCTTTTGTTGATGACATTATCTTTGGAGGAGATGACAAGATGAGTCATGAGTTTTCTGATGAGATGAAGAAAGAGTTTGAGATGTCACTCATAGGGGAGATTAAGTTCTTCACTAAACTACAGATCCAGCAGATGGAAGATGGAATGTTTATCACTTAGTCCAAATATGTCAAAGAGGTACTGAAGACCTTTGGCATGGAAAATAGCAAACTAGTTGGTACATCGATGGTGACCGGTTGGTACATCGATGGTGACTGGTTGCAAATAGACAAAAAAGGATGATTCCGCACTAGTTGATGAGAAGGAATACCGATCAATGATTGGTAAGTTGCATTATGTAGTGCATAGCAGACTGGATATTGCACATGCAGTTGGCATTACTGCAAGGTTCCAAAAGAGTCCCAGAGAATCCCACTTGATTAAAGTCAAACGGATTCATAAGTATCTGAAGGGAACAGTTGACTATGGATTGTGGTACCCATACATCAATGATTTCAATCTGAAAGTGTTCACAGATGCTGATTGGGCAAGTAATGTGGATGACCGAAAGAGCACAACTAGTGGTGCATTCTTTCTTGGTGGTAGAATGGTCTCATGGATGAGTAAAAAGCAAAGTTGTATCTCTCAGTCTACAGTGAAAGCGGAGTATGTTGCAGCTTTCATGAACGACACTCAGACAATTTGGATGAAGCATGTACTGGAAGGCTTTAAAATCCCTGTATCTGAACCGGTGTGTATGTTATGTGATAACACAAGTCCTATCAATATATCAAAGAATCCGGTTTTACATTCTAGAACCAAGCATTTTGAGCTTAAGTATCATTTCTTGAGGGAAAAGGTTCAGAATAAAGAGATTGCACTAGAGCATGTGTCCAGTAAGGAGCAGTTAGCAGACATATTCACCAAGCCTCTCCCAAAGACTACATTTGTGCATTTAAGAGGTGAATTGGGTGTACTACCCCTCAGGAGGTGAACTAAAAGTAATTGTTCCACATCAGTTAGGTATTGGAAAGACAAATTTTTGGTTGATTGATGTGTTGAAGGATGCTACTCAGGGGGAGCAGCATGATAGAACAGAGATGCTTATACCTCCACTTTGGTATTGTTGTCAAAGGGGGAGAAGGAGTAAAGTGAAAAGATATCTGCAACAAATGGGGGAGAAGGAGTGAAGTGAGAAGATATCTTTGTACATTGCCATCAATGCCAAAGGCGGAGATTGTTGGGATTATGTGAACCGACATGAAGACATAATGATATTGTATGTTGTCATTGATGTCAATATGAGAAATGGTGTGAACTGGCACATGTGATAGGTGAAAAGAGAGAGGAACCAACATATGTATGAATTAGTTTATATTCTAGAGTGAAGTGGCATATTTGTTCAAGATGAACTGGCATGTAGTTACGAGAACTGACACATGGAAGGATTGTGTTACTATTGGTTGGTAGGTAGTTCACACTTTGGGATTTCTGGTTGGAGCACCTCAAGCTTGTGTGACTCAATCGGTGATCTTTGTGTGATGAGTTAGCAGTATAATGGAGAATAGATTGTGTTGCCATGTAAGCTCTGTGCACGTGAAGGATCTTGCATGAAGAAGACTATTCCTATCTACCTTGGGAATGTGCGAAGTCTACCAAATGGTGATAACGTGTGATGGGTTATCAGTCGCTATGAAATCGGTGGAAAATGGATGATGGAGAATGCCCTGAGATCGATTCAAGATTGTTGCATTTAATGCAATATGATTCAACGGTCAGGATTGAACTGCTTGAATTGCTTAACCTAACAGGTTTAGGGTTTAGGGTTTTTTCTATCGACCTGTCTGTTTCCTATAAGGTCGATGTTGAGTTTCTTTCTAAGGTTGTTGGCAAAAGTTGTCAGTGTGTATCCAAGGGAAGAGATACATGATTCTTGCTAGACCAAAGGAGAAAAGAGATACCTGTAAAGTAAATGTGCAGAAGGAGAAAAGGAGCCAAAATGGATCTGCATTAGCATTGAGTACTATTATCAGATCATTGTAATTCTTGTTGATCTCTAACAACTTCAACAGTTGTGAAATCCCCTAACAGGGTATCCTTAACTGACTTGATGCAAAATCCCCTAACAGGGTGGTCTTAACAGGCTTGATTCAAATCCCTTAACCGGGTAACTCGAGATTAAAGAGTTCTAAGAAGCTAGAGAGCTTAGGAGATCCTTTAGCTATTGAGTTCTAGAAATCCTCTAACAAGGTAACCCTAACTAGGTTTAACCCTTAACCGGGTGATCTCTAACAGGATTGGTTCCTAGCAGAACCTATTGTAATGTCTTTAATTGGACAAGGCTACTAACAGAGCGGACTTCAAAAGAGTTCAAAAGCAGCTTGTGGGTATTCATTCCCATCATGGTTTTTCCTAGTTGGGTTTCCACGTGAAAAAATATGTGTGTCATGTGTGATGCTTTTATCTTGTGATGCTTTGTTATTACCTGTTGAGCATATGATGGTTCTGTGTTTTATGCCTGTCTATAAAGCATACTGAACTAACTATTGTGACGATTAGAGGATAGTTTACCTATTCATGCATGAGGGTGAAACAGTAGTTTTGTTTTGAGTTAAATGAAAAGCTAAGTGTTCAACCGGTCAATGCTTGTTTTAGACACTTTTGGCTTTATCAGTTGCAGTCTTTGTTGAACAGGTATTCCTGTTTGCCAGTCGTTTGGAGTATTTGCTGTCAAACTGGTTTTGGACTGTATTTGTGTTTGTACTAATTCACCCCCCCTCTTAGTACTGGTTTGGTACTAGTGGTTCATCATTAAGTTATCAGTTGGTATCAGAGCTGTCTAGGTCCTATGTGTTGTAAGCTTAACCGCTTGAGGAAAAGATCCTAGTCAAATGATGAAGAGGGAAGGTCCAAAGTTTAACAGGGAAAATTTTGGTATATGGAAAGACAGGATGAAGATATTCATCAAAAGAATGGGTGTTCAACACTGGAGTTATGTTGAAAATGTATATGTTGTTCCTATCGGTACTCTCACCGATGACTAGAAGAGAGAGATACAAGAAAATGGGCAAGTCATGGAAGCCCTCATCAGTAGTCTATCTGACATTGAGTTTATTGATGTTTAGGACAAGGCAAATCCCAAAGAGGTATGGGATGCTCTTGAAAATATCTATGGTGGTGATGAGCATGTAAAACAAGCTAAGGAACAAAGCCCGAGAGGGAAGTTTGAAGACATGCAGATGATTGAAGGAGAGAGCATTCAACAGTATGGAATAAGAATCAAAACGGTTGTTGGAGAAATCAAGAGTGCAAGTGGAAAAATAGAAGATTCCACTGTGGTAAGTAAGGTCATGAGATCCTTGTTGTTGGTCTATGCAATAAGGGTCACTGCTATTCAGGAGTTGAGATCAATAGACAAGTCTAAGGTGTCCTTGGAGTCCATCATAGCCAAGTTGACAACCTATGAGCTTAATAGTTTTGATGGCAGTATTCAAAAGATAGAATCAACATTTAAAGCCTCTGCTATACCATCCAGACAAGGAAAAGAGGCTAGCAATAGTGGGGAACCTAATCAGAGTAGAGAAATGAATGATGAAGAGCTTCTGATGGAATTTGAAGCTCTTCTTGCCAGGAAATTTTTAAAAGGAACTGGTAAATACAAAGGTAAGCTGCCTTTGAAATATTTTTCCTGTAACAGGATAGGACATATTGCTATGAAGTGTCCTAATAGTGACAACAAGGATAAACCGGAAAGGTTCAAGAAATTCAAAGGAGAAAACTGAAGAAATTGTTTTGTGGCAGTTGATGAAGGTGTCACAGACGAGGAATCAGAAGATGAAGAGAATGAAGACATTGTGTTTGTTGTTGTAAAGGAAGATGTGGTAGACAAGAAGGCTCTTGTCTCCCGATTTGATAATTCAAATGAGTGGATCATTGACAGTGGCTATTCTCACCATATGACTGGTGACCAGAGCAAGTTTCTATCCTTGGAGGAGTATGATGGTGGTGTGGTTCACTTTGGAAGTGATGCACTATGCATGGTCAAATGCAGAGGGTCCATCTCTCTGATTGGAAAGAGCAGTGCTGACAATGTGTACTGGGTTGATGGTCTCAGACACAACCTTCTAAGTGTTGCCTAGCTAAATGACAGTGGCCTCTCTCTGCAATTCAAGAATGGAGTTTGCAAAATCAAAGGAAAAGATGGTAAATTGGTGGCCACTGGAATGCAGACCAAAGGTAACCTATTTCAGTTGAATGCAAATGTAAGTACCTATCTTATGGCTAAGCTTGATGCTAGTTGGATATGGCATAGGAGACTTTGTCATGTAAACTTTGATAGCATTGTAAAGGCTAATAAGATCAAGGCAGTTAGAAGATTGCCGGTGCTAAACAAACCGGATAATACCTTGTGTAGAGAGTGTCAATTGGGAAAAATGTCTTCCTCAACTTTAAAGGTAAATCTTTCACTACTGACAACTTGCTTGATCTTGTACATACTGATTTGTGTGGACCTATGAAAACTAGGAGTGTGCAGGGTAATAGCTACTTCATGATCCTCACTGATGATTGCTCAAGAATGATGTGGGTCACATTCTTGAAAGACAAGTCTAAAGCCTTTGGGAAATTAAAAGCTTTCAGAGCATTAGTGGAGAAGGAAAGTCTTAAAAGGATCAAGTGTCTGAGAATTGATCAAGGAGGGGAATTCACTTCTGGTGAATTCAACAAGTATTGTGAAGAATTTGGCATCAAGAGACAACTGTCTGCCCCCCGGACTCCACAGTAGAATGGCTTAGCAGAGAGGAATAATCAAACTATGGTTGAAGAGCTAGAACCATGTTGATTTAAGGAAAGGTAGCTCACACCTTTTGGAGAGAAGCAGTGAGCACTTCAGTCTACACTATGAACCGGGTACTCATCAAAAAAGGTAAGGAAAAAACTCCTTATGAGTATTGGACCGGTAAGATACCTGTGGTTAGCTACTTTAAGGTATTTGGTACCAAATGTTACATCAAGAGGAGTGAACATCAGGGAAAATTTGAAGCTAAATGTGATGAGGGAATATTTCTAGGATATTCCACCAAGAGTAAAGCTTTCAAGTGCTACAACAATAGGACTCAGAGAGTTATGGAAAGTATCAATGTAAGAGTTGATCAATCCTCTGAGAAAACTGAGGAAACTGGTAGTGAGCAAGCTGTAAATGAACCGGTTGCAACCTTCTGGGAACCGGTTGTTAGCCAACCAAGTACCAGTAAAAGTGTCCCTGAACTAGTGAATGCTGATACTGATGAAAATGAGGATGAAAAAGAAAAGAAAGAAGAACCAGTTAAGACCATTCCTCAGTATGTCAAGTTGAATCATGATCCTAAGTAGATCATAGGTGATAAGGATGTAGGAATCCTTACAAGAAGAAAGATCAGAGAAAACTCATGTATGATCTTTGAATTTGAGCCTAAATCATTCAAAGAGGCCCATAAAGATGAAGACTAGATCAAGGCAATGGAAGAGGAACTTGATAAGATAGAGAAAAATGGTACATGGCCCTTGGTACGTAGACCTGAGCATAAAAATGTCATTGGCACCAAATGGATGTTCAGAAACAAGTTGAATGAGGATGGTACAGTGACTAGGAATAAAGCCAAATTGGTATGCAAAGGATATGCTCAAGAAGAAGGAGAAGACTATGGAGAAACCTTTGCTCCTGTAGCTAGATTGGAAGGAGTTCGTATGCTTCTTGCATATGTAGCTTTTAAAAGGTTCAAAGTATATCAAATGGATGTAAAATCTGCATTCCTAAATGGTGTACTTGAAGAGGAGGTATATATAGAGCAACCAAATGGGTTTTCCCTATCTAAAGACAATGATATGGTGTGCAGGCTACGTAAAGCATTATATGGTCTAAAGAAAGCACCTAGGGCATGGTATGAGGGCCTAAATTCCCATCTTGTGAAGATTGGATTTGAGAGAACAAGTGAAGATAGCAATATCTACTTGAAGTCTGAAGGAGATCAAATCCTGATCTGTGAGGTTTTTGTTGATGACATTATCTTTGGAGGAGATGACAAGATGAGTCATGAGTTTGCTGATGAGATGAAGAAAGAGTTTGAGATGTCACTCATAGGGGAGATTAAGTTCATTGGACTGCAGATCCAACAGATGGAGGATGGAATGTTTATCACTCAGTCCAAATATGTCAAAGAGGTACTGAAGACCTTTGGCATGGAAGATAGAAAACCGGTTGGTACACTGATGGTGACCAGTTGCAAATTGACAAAAGAGGATGATTCCGCACTAGTTGATGAGAAGGAATACCGATCAATTATTGGTAAGTTGCATTATGTAGTGCATAGCAGACCAGATATTGCACATGCAGTTGGTATTACTGCAAGGTTCCAGAAGAGTCCCAGAGAATCCCACTTGATTAAAGTCAAATGGATTCTTAGGTATCTGAAGGGAATAGTTGACTATGGATTGTGGTACCCATACATCAATGATTTCAATTTGAAAGTGTTCACAGATGCTGATTTGGCAAGTAATGTGGATGATCGAAAGAGCACAACCGGTGGTGCATTCTTTCTCGGTGGTAGACTAGTCTCATGGATGAGTAAAAAGCAGAGTTGTATCTCTCAGTCTACAGTGAAAGAAGAGTATGTTGCAGCTTTCATGAACCGCACTTAGACAATTTGGATGAAGCATGTACTGGAAGGCTTCAAAATCCCTGTATCTTAATCGGTAAGTATATTCTGTGATAACACAAGTGCTATCAATATATCAAAGAATCCGATTTTACATTCTAGAACCAAGCGTTTTGAGCTTAAGTATCATTTCTTGAGGGAAAAGGTTTAGAATAAAGAGATTGTACTAGAGCATGTGTCCAGTAAGGAGCAATTAGCGGACATATTCACCAAGCCTCTCCCAAAGACTACATTTGTGCATTTAAGAGGTGAATTGGGGGTACTACCCCTTTAGGAGGTGAACTAAAAGTAATTGTTCCACATCAGTCAGGTATTGGAAAGACAAATTTTTGGTTGATTGATGTGTTCAAAGATGCTACTCCTCAGGGGGAGCAACATGATGGAACAAAGATGCTTATACCTCCACTTTGGCATTGTTGTCAAAGTGGGAGAAGGAGTGAAGCGAAAAGATATCTGCAGCAAATGGGGGAGAAGGAGTGAAGTGAGAAGATATCTTTGTATATTGCCATCAATGCCAAAGGGGGAGATTGTTGGCATTATGTGAACCAACATGAAGACATAATGATATTGTATGTTGTCATTGATGTCAATATGAGACATGGTGTGAACCGGCACATGTGATAGGTGAAAAGAGAGAGGAACCTAACTATGTATGAATCAGTTTATATGCCAAAGTGAAGCGGCATATTTATTTAAGATGAACTGGCATGCAGTTACGGGAACCGGCACATGGAAGCATTGTGTTACTACCAGTTGGTAGGTAGTTCACACTTTAGGATTTCCGGTTGGAGCACCTCAAGCCTGTGTGACTCAATCGGTGATCTTTGTGTGATGAGTTAGCAGTATATTTGAGAACAGATCATGTTTCCATGTAAGCTCTTTGCGCATGAAGGATCTTGCATGATGAAGACTATTCGTATCTACCTTGGGAATGTGCAACGTCTGTCAAATGGTGATTATGCGTGATGGGTTATTAGCCGCTATGAAATCGGTGGAAAATGGACGATAGAGAATGCCTTGATATCAATTCAAGATTGTTGCATTTAATGTAGTATGATTCAACGGTCAGGATTGAATTGCTTGAATTGCTTAGCCTAATAGATTTAGGGTTTAGGGTTTTTGCTATCGACCTGTCTGTTTCCTATAAGGTTGATGTTTTGTTTCTTTCTAAGGTTGTTGGCAAAAGTCATGAGTGTGTATCCAAGGGAAGAGATACATGATTCTTGCTAGGCCAAAGGAGAAAAGAGATACCTGCAAAGTAAATGTGCAGAAGGAGAAGAGGAGCCAAAACGAATCTGCATTAGCATTGAGTGCTGTTATCAGATCATTGTAATTCTTATTGATCTCTAACAACTTCAACAGTTGTGAAATCCCCTAACAGGGTAGCCTTAACTGGCTTGATGCAAAACCCCTAACAGGGTGGTCTTAACAGACTTGATTCAAATCCCTTAACCGGGTAACTCGAGGTTAATGAGTTCTGAGAAGCTATAGAGCTCAGTAGATCCTTTAGCTATTGAGTTCTATAAATCCTCTAACAAGGTAACCCTAACCAGGTTTAACCCTTAATAGGGTATTATAGCCATCCCTTAACTGGGTGATCTCTAACAGGTTCGGTTCCTAGCAAAACTTATTGTAATGTCTTTAACCGGACAAGGCTCCTAATAGAGCAGACTTCAAAAGAGTTCAAAAGCAGCTTGTGGATATTCATTCCCACTGTGGTTTTTCCCAGTTGGGTTTCCATGTGAAAAAATATGTGTGTCATGTGTGATGCTTTTATCTTGTGATGCTTTGTTATTACCTGTTGAGCATATGATGGTTCTATGTTTTATGCCTGTCTATAAAGCATACTGAACAAACTATTGTGACGATTAGAGGATAGTTTACCTGTTCATGCATGAGGGTGAAATAGTAGTGTTGTTTTGAGTTAAATGAAAAGCTAAGTGTTCAATCGGTCAATGCTTGTTTTAGACACTCTTGGCTTTACTGGTTGCAGTCTGTGTTGAACAGGTATTCCTGTTTGCCAGTCGTTTGGAGTATTTGCTATCAAAACGGTTTTGGACTGTATTTGTGTTTTTACTGATTCAGCCCCCCTCTCAGTACCGATTTGGTACTAGTGGTTCATCATTAAGTTATCAATTCTTTCATGATCCAGTTTTCTGCATTTAAGATACGACTGCATACATGCATTTATGATAAATCTCATCTAATCCCCTTATACATTCTATCAAAATGCCATTCATACATACTAACACTAAACATGAAACATAAGAACAAAAACATCACATAACACCAAATTGATATCAGAGTTCACCCCTAAAGGGCTACATTTCCGGGTCTGCTCAACTGCAAGACCCCATTTGATCATTTAAATAAGTTAAGGGTACATAAGTTTCACATCATTTACATTCCTGCCATCAAGGCGAACATACCAATAAACAACCGACCACATCGGTCAATAAATACTTAAAAGATCACTTAATAGGAAAGGATCCACTGAACTTAATAGAAGCAAATACAAGGTCCATTGCCCGATAGTACTCTAACTAGAGACCTGACCTGCTATGTTCAACCACAAATCAACACTCGACCCTGCATAAAGGACAAGACCATTTATAACACTATCACAAGGCAACAACCAAACTAGAGACCGATGACATAAATAGGTACCCCAAATCAACCAAACGACAGGGTCTAAACAAACATATCAAGGCCTTGCCATTACTTTAAACGAAAGCGAAAACATAAATTAAACTTGCACAAGCAATAACCGGGAAAGGACAATCTTCTTTCCTATTGGTTTAAACAATAAAAGTCGATCAAGTTTTCTAAAAGATCTAAGTTTTCAAAAATACATTAACAGAAAAATCACCATTATAAGGTGGATACAATACTATAATTGCAATATTACCATTTGTCTATTTCACAATACTGAGGAAGAATATAACTAAACCATTTATTTCACTAAATGAAAATATCATTAACTTAGCAATTCTCAAATCAATACATTATTAAATTTCCAATAATTCTAATAGCATATCATTTAAAGTTCCAGAATATCCAATGATAAATATTTCATTTTCCAATTACTCATATACTTTAGTATTCCATTTCTAAAATTCCCAGATGACCTATATCATTCAAATCGAAAAAAAATATATTCCTAAATAATATATTATTTAAAAATCACCAAATAATAAATATATTTTAATTCAAAAATCTCCAATAAAAATAATGTTCTATCTATACCCAAAGGGTACTTCCTCATTAAGACATATACCCAAATTAAATATTAATCATTATAAATTTATTAATCCCTGGATAATAAAATATAAACAATTTATAATTTAATGATACACAATTTCAAATTAAATATTAATTTATATATATATATATATATATATTAATCTCCATTAATAAAATATATATTAATAATAATTTAATAATACACAGATTTCAATTAATTTATATATTTATTAACCCTTGGATAATAAAATATAAACAATTTACTATTTAATGATACACAATATAAAATTATATATATATATATATATATTAATAAAACATATATTAATAATAATTTAATAATACAGATTTTAATTAATTATTAATTAATATATATTTATTAATCTTCATTAATAAAAAATATATATTAATAATAATTAATAATTTTTTTTTTTTTTGATAAAAGTGGACAGGCCACTAAACTTATATTTTATTAAATTCGAGATTTGAAAATACAGAACGGGTTCAAAGGGCATATCGGTAGGAAAGAACCCGCAAGAAAACCTCCGGTTGTGGCCCAAAAAAGAGAAAAAACTAAAATTTAGAACCCCATATACCCAATTACATATCTGATTTTGATCACCCTCCTGTTACAAAGCTTATTAGGATATACCTGTCATTATCCAAAAAAACCCCATAAACCAATTACATACTTGAAATTAACACCCTCCCATTATATGATTCTTTGAAGATGCGTATCATTCTCCATAAGACCCAAAAAAGAATTTTAAGGAGTAGACTAATAATTAATAATAATTAATAATTATTAAAACTATTAAAACACATTTTATATAGAATAAGTTTTATAAAAAAAACTTAAAAAAAATAAAACAAAGGAAAAGTGGGGAGCCACTGTGGGGCCCACCTCCCATCACAGGAGTGGTGGAAGCCTCTGCAACCTCCCCTGCGGTCGCAGGTCCCTGCGACCACAGTCCCTGTGGTCGTGTACGCAGGTCCTTGCGACCGCCGCAGACGCAGGTCCTTGCGGCCAATGCAAGTGTAGGACCCTGTGGTCGTCGTGGGCGCAGGTCACTGCGGAACCCATGGGGAGGAGGGGAAGGGAGGTAGCGTGAGCTAAGCCTCAGCTCCTCCGCCTGACAAACCCTAGCCCCAAATAAAATATAAATTTTGATTTACAATTTATCAATTGATTTTAAATCAAATCATTAACCCATAAAAATAAAATAATAATAAACTAAAACCCCCAATTTCTTTCATTCACAATTTCTATAATATTTTTCAAAATGAACAATAACAACAATATTGGAAAATTTTCCAGCATAATCTTGTTTTTTTTTTAAAACACAAATTTGGTTGAATGACTAATCCAAATCAACAAGTTTTGGGCATAAAGAAAATCATTTTTCAAACAACGAACCCACCAAATTGCCAAACCTTTAAACTAAAATGCATAGATTTAAAAACCAACCCCCATTTCAATCAAGAAATTTCTTTCAATAAAACAAACAGAAATTTTATTTTCATTTTCTCATTCATTTTTTTTTTAACAAAGGAAACAAAATAAGAATCCTACCTCAATTCGCATTCTTGGCAAGATCTGATGAAGAGCCCCAACCTGCAACTCAAGAAATCTTTTCTTCCAAAAATGCCCAAATCTCCTCCAAAAATCCTTCTCCCCAAAAAAATGCTCTCCAAAATAATCCCCCCCCCATAATATTTTCAAATCCTAGGGTAAAATGGAAGAATCCTTGACCTAATCCCCTATTTTTGAATTTAAATATCTTTTAAATAATAATAAAAAATCATTCTTTTCAACTATTCAATATTCTAAACTTGCTTTTCTAAATTTAAATCAAAATGCTTCTGTCTCTCATTTAATTACATTTTCTCAATATTAACAAAGCTAACATTTATATTTCACAATATTAATGAGGGTAAAATATTTTTAATTAACATAAGATCTCAAAATCAATCTTTCACACTATATCAAATATATATAAATTAAACTTGCTTTTCTAATTAAAATTAACCTTTCTATTCCAAAATGCAAAAGATATTAAATTATTTCTATTTCGAAAAAATTTAAATCTTCCCTTTCAAAATGCATAACTAAATAAATTCATGATCTAAAATTAACCATTAAATTAAACTTGCTACAAACATAAATAGAGTGATCTTTTTAATTAATGATTAATCACATAAAAGAAACCTATTTATTTTAATTCCTCAATTACTAATGCGTAAATGAACACATTAAATCAAATTAAATAATTAGGATGAAATACTCAATTCTACCACACGCCAAGCACGCAACCCAAGAAAGCCAACCAAATACACGACCCACAAACCCAAATGAAAAGGGAAATTGACAGACCACAGGCGACGCTCACTTGAGTATGACTAGGGTAAAATGAGGGTTTTACGACCACCTAACCTAAATTCTAAGGATGAAAGAGGTATACTCAACCCTGCGAATCTAGGCGAAGACGAACCTCGGACCTAGGTGGTACTGTACCTGCAATCTCCTGCAACCAAGAGTCACACAAGCATACATATATATTTAATGAAGGTGTTAGCTTGAGATTAATAACAAGAATCAGGAGAACAATTAAACTTACATAAGAATTGATGCGAAAACACATTAACAGGTATGCACAATAATCATAATATCTGACTACAATATTACATAATGCTCAATCAACCATCCAAGAATGCCACATAAAAAGTCAACCAAGGTCAAACCAGTTTTACAAAGTTGACTAGGGTAGGGGCACTACATCCTCCCCCCTAGGCTCCGACTTACTCTTGGAAGTCGTAAGGCTAAGTGGAAATCATGCAACACGTATTAGCCCCGAAACTCATTTAACAATTATCAATTTGCACATATAAATATTTTCTCAACAATTGAAACATTATTGCTAAATCCTTTACAAATGTCATTATCCATTGGCATGATACATCTAAAACCATACACTTCTTAAAATATTCTAGGAATTATCCACAATCATAGTAGAGAAACAGGAATTTTATTCCTTTCATTATACCAAATTGAAGCATTAAAAGAGGTAAACAATAATTACTATACTCATCTATCAATCATGACAAGAAACCATGCCATGATGATCAATTTCTTTTACCAATACATCTTTTTACAAAACTTTATCGCTTAGAACTAGCTTCACATATCAATTTCTACAACCAAGTTAACTTTCAATAAATAGGAGCAACATAAATAACTCAATTGTTTACACTTTCCAGGCATATAACAACCTTTCCAATGAATATATCCCATAACATAGTGACAAGTTAACACCATTTAATCCATGATTACACATAGTAACCATCCACATAACTAGAATGCACAACTCAAAAGGCCACATGTGAGCATGTCTAATGCTCGGTCAAAGATAACATGCACGATCAACATCTCTATGCCTGATCTGAGAACAAATAACATGATCATAAATATCCAACATCTCACTCAAGGGCTTGATGGTGCTAGAGCACACCATAGCGGTGCTACCTTCCATACAAGACCCTCATGAACATCCCTTGTTGCGTAAGGTGTTTAGCCTCCAAGAGATAGTCACCGCACATAGGTAGGTAGTGGATCCTAGATGTCTCACAGCCTCACATACCCCCATCCTCAAGGTTCCCTATGTCTACTTCCTCATATACACTCAACCAAGACCGTCTCTTACATCCTTGGTGAGGAATTCATATTTCAACACAAGACCAACATACAAAAACAACAAGGATAAACCAATTTAGCCATCAAAGTACAAAATAATAAAGATAATAATCGTCAATTCCAATAGTAAGGAAAGAAAATAATTCTGGAATTGCAACATCAAATCAAGTAAGAAAAAGATCGCAAGATCGTGGCTAAAACTTCAAGGTCAAAATAAAATAAATTGCTGGCCCCCAAGGAAATAAATAAATATCATAAGTGCACATAACATCACTATGTGACTAGCATCTAGCCACCAACGAGGAAGGAGGGGACAATCGTATAGCTGTCGCAATAGCTCATCATGTGGTGTGGCCTAGTCACACATCCACATGGCATGGCTGTATGCACCTCAACATCACCCCGCATCACATCGTCATGCGGCATGGCTCTACCCTAAACAAGTCGGTAGGCCGCATGGTAATGTCTACTACATCCCGCATCATGTCTCAACACGGCATGGCTATACTCCAAGCGGAAAAGGCACATAATGGACGTATCCCAAATGGCAGTGTACCTCGCGGAAAAGGGCACACGCAGGTCACACCCCGCATAGAGACATACCTCTTAGGATACCTGCTGTAAGCCAGAGGTATACATGGCTAAGGTCCACCCACATGTCTACCAAAGCTGGCCAATTGGTAGCTCATGTGAAAACTAACATTCCTTTCATGAACACAAGGGAAAAGATCCTCCAAAGAAAACCATCATTATGCTCAAGAACTGACATTAATATGCTCAAATAAATGACAGGAGTAGGATGGCACACATAAATCTTATAAATCGGTTCATCAAAAGGGAAAGTATTGAGTACACCTTTAATACAGTTTCATTATATAACTATATTTTTCCTTGAAATAGAGAAGCTAAATTCGCTTCGCAGTGACATTACTCGTACGTCGATCCATACTATTCAAGGAATGGTGACTTCTATTACTACCCCTTCACATACTGACTTATCAACAACCCATGGGTTGGCACTCAGTAAGGAAACAAATAAGCAACATCACATAAATAGTATGGTTTCCCATACTCATAAGCAAACATATCCTCCACGGTTGATTACTTCACCATCCCATGGGCACATATAGCAAGCACAAGTTTCTTACAATACACAAGGAATAACACCATTACTGGTTTAGTCACATTTACGGGGAGTACTTTTTAGTACGCTATCATCTACTCAAGGAAGGTTTTAACTATGCTATTTTCTTCCTGAAGCTTAAGACTTTCACTTTTCCATAAGAAGCCCAAAAGCAAAACATACAATTTCATATGTGTTATATAAATTCTTTTTAAATCAATGCATTCTTAGTAGCATTTCTAAAAATCTTATGATTTAGGCAAAGAGAAGGGAAAGAGAGTTTGATAAACAAACTATTTCCTACAAAGACACAAGATCAACAAGATCACACTACAAGCTAAAATTTCTCACTATGTCTATCATTTAATTGCATGGTTTTCATTTCACTACCCTTTTAGGAGGATGCCAAATAGCCTAACGTGACATTTCCAATTATTATGGTTGCAACAAAATGTTCTAGTTTTCCGAACAAGAAATCAAGACAGACAATCCTTCAATAATACAAGACCTCTTGAGAACACTCACTATTCTTAAATCAATACAAAAACACATCATACTCTGCAACCTATCATTGAAAATCAAACTACGATAAGAAGATAAGCAAGGAGCTATCAACTAAATAATACATATTAATGCATGCACATCAAACAAGCTTTTCATTCGCACTTCCTAAACATAATAAGGCAAGTTCAATGGAGCATTGCTAAAATAGGTCCTCAATCAAACTGGTTTAAAGAGGTACATAAAACAATCTTTCGTGGGACACATTAATACACTCTCAAAGCTATTGGCAATATTGCATTATAACAGACAATGAAAGATTGTTGGCATTTCAATAAGGATATTGAGAAGGTTGTTGATGATTATGGACATAACTGATTAAAGATGTTTTACTATCTTGATATTATTATTTTGTCATTGATGTCAAGAAATTGATTTTCTAATTCAGTATGATGTTGCCATATCTTGAGAAGTATGATATGAAGATTATAAAGAAGTCGGTAAAAGACACAGGAAAGAATATGATGAATAAGGGGATAAGTTATTCAATGGGCAACTACTACCGAGTTAGACAATGATGAGATCATGATGTTTTAGATTGTTTTAACATCATACATATGTTGTAAAATGTAAAGGTTAATACTATACTATGTTATCAGGCAAAGAACCTAGTCGGTAAACCCTAAGGTTATCGCTATCGGTTAATGAAGGCGGAATGTCTACCGAGTGAAGTTTAGTATTCACCGAGTTGTAACCAAGCTATAACAGAATGCATTAAATGTTTACATGTGATATTTAATGAAAGAAGCTAATGAGTTGGAGCGGATCAATGATTGGTAAGCCATGTATGAAGATTGTTAAAGAATCTATGGTAAAGAAAGATCGGCAAGAAGATCTACAGCTCAGATTGAACCACATTACCCTAACACAAGTTCCAAGGTGAAAATACAAGTTCCAAGGCAGGGTAAAATGTTTTCAGATCGAATACATTAATCTTGGACAAGATTGAAGATCTGATGGCTATGATTGATCATGGGAAATGTGATCAAGGAGATTAAGCAGTTACCTGATTGTTTATAAATAGGAAACTATTGATAAACAATGTATGCGGGCAAGTGTATGCACAGGGATGCTACTTAGTGATTACCGAGCACAGAAGCTTGAAGACCTATTTTGATAACAGATTATAGAGCCTAGCAAATAGACAAGATTAGTTCTATGTCTAGATTGTATTGAACAAATAGGAATTTGCTTTAGCATTTTTAGATGTGAAGTTGCAGACATATCTTTATTACTGTTATTTTGAGAAGTAGCTGAAAATCTCTTAACCGAGTGGACTTAATAGTCTTATTTGTAAAATCCTCTAGCAAGGTGACATTCTTATTGAGTGTTTGAAATCCTTTAACAAGGTCACTTCTAACAAAGTGAAGATCCTAACAGATCTGAGGGAAATCCTTTAACCGGGTCACATCTAGCAATGTGTTTGTAATCTTTAACAGGATTTGCTTTTAACCGAGCATACTCTAGAAGAGTATATATCCTAGTGGGTCCAAAATCCCATAGTGGTTTTTCCCTATTTGGGTTTCCACATTAAATCTGGTGTTATGAGGTTTATATTGTTCCTATGCTTTTAAGCTTGCATGTTTGACAGTTTTGGTTATATGACTGATATATGTTACCGAGGTTGAATCTGATGTTTTTATTGATGATTAAGTTTGTATGATTCACCCCCCCCCCCTCTCATCTTGTTGGCTATTGGATCTGTACTTACATTAAGTATCAGAACTATCAGAAGCTACTATAACATGTTCCCTTTTGATACTTCTTTTACAAACAAAGCAATTTCCCAAAATCAACTATTCGCATATTAATGCACCTTACTTAAGATAGAATTTAGTTATGTTACTCCTACAAAATACATGGAGAATTATTTAATATAAACATACAATTTTTTCTCAATAACCAATATGACCTTTCAAACCAAAGCCCTTTATAATCTAAAAACACATAAGCGTTATAAGGCTCACACAAGGGCTTAAGAAGTTGCAACCTTCTCTCGCAAAAAAAAACTCAAATAAAAGATAATTACACATATAAAAAACATTTTAATTTCTAGAGAGAGAGAGGAGGAAGGGTGATAATCATTCAATTCTCTAAATAAAAAGCATTCAATATCTACCACACTAGTCCTTCAAGCGAACAACACTAAGCTAGAACATAACCTTAAACAAACACATTTCGTACTTTTAGATTCAAGACAACACTAACCAACCCAAATATTACTTAAATTGTAATTCTAATGGATGAACTTCATTTTGTTACCTACATTTTAACCTTAATAAATGAACTTCATCATATTAGCTATATTTTAACTAAAATGGATGAACTCATTTAGTTATTTACATTTTAACCTTAATAAATGAACTTCATCATATTAGCTATATTTAACTAAATTGGATGAACTCGTCAAGTTAACTATATTTTAACCTTAATGGATGAATTCATATGTTATCTATGTTTTAACTTCAGTGGGCAAATTTCCTCATGTTAGACTCATCTTCAACAATAATGGATGAACGCATCCTATTATCTATAATGTTAATTTACTGAATAAATTATATCCTTGTTTAAAGTAATAACATGAAATTAAGTTAACTTGCTTTACTGGGTCAGATGTCATGAGTTTAGTTAGATGTTAAGTTACGTAATCACATTGGGGAACTCCTTAGGTTTTGTTTAGTCTTTTTTTGTGTTATCTAAGCTTTTGATAACTCATTGTATCTTTATGTTGGGTTTTATTAAAAAAAAATAATATTTGCACTCCATTTGTGTGTTTTAGCTTTATCCCTTCGGGGTTTCTTGGCGGGGCATTACACTTACTGTGAATGTTTTCTTCTCTTCACCTTCACTTGAAGAATTGAACTATATCTCCTTACTAGATGTATCTTTGTTATTTGAACTTTTTCCTTCTTCAAATCCTAAGCCACTGGTATCTTTAGATTACTTCTATTTTCTCAACATCTTGTCCAAGGCTTCTGTGCTACCCTCATATTTGCTCCTCACTTTCAGTTCATCCTTACTCTTTTCAAGCTCCTTTTTTAGCTTTAGTATTTCTGCTTCCAATTCTTGATGTTCCCTTTCCTTCTTTATCAAATCAGAGGATGTAATTTCACATATCCTCTTGGCTTCTTCCAACTGGAGTTTCAAGTCAAAGATAACTTGATTGGACTCATCTAGGGATTGATTCAAGTGATGTCGTTCTTCTTCTGCAACAAGTTTGACTTTCTTGAGTTCTCTTCTAGTCTTACTTAACTCCTTAAGAGCACTTATGAGCTCGCCTTCTAGATCCACTTCAACTTCAATGTCTTCATTTTCCTCATCTTCCACCACAAGTTCATCTAGTGCCATAAAGAGATTAACTTCCTCTTTCATCTTCATGGAAGTCATATTTTGATACACTCTCTTCATCTATGGCATCATCCTCAATGTTATATAAGTTGTTCTTCTTCTAGTAGCTTCTTCTTCCTTGTCGGTAGACTTTCCTTTCTTTTTCCTTACCAGTAGATCTGCCAAAACTTCTTTGGTCATCTCCATTGGTTTCATTATAGGGACATTTTGCAACAAAGTGTCCAACTTTACCATAGTTGAAGCATTTGAGTGGTAACTTTCCTTTATACTTACCGGATCCTCTCTTGAGATTTATGACAAAGTTTTCTACCTCTGCATCCAAGTCTTGACTAGACCCTTTGCGAGTAACCTCTTCCTTGCCCTTTTTGATGGATTTGAAAGCTACCTCTTTTCTTGAAGATGCTTCATCAGTTGTTCTCATTTCATAGGCTGTTAGAGAGCAAAATAGCTCATCCATTGTGAAGGTTTTCAGATCCTTGGATTCCTCTATGGTAGAAACCTTAGTATCATACTTAGATGTGAGAGATATAAGTACCTTCTTGACAATAATCTCATCATCAATTTCCTCTCCAAGTCCTCTGATGGTGTTCATAGTTTCATCTACTCTTTGAAGGTAGTCTGCAATATTTTCTTCATCTTTCATCTTGATGCCTTCAAGCTGACCTCTTAGTGATTGCAGCTTGGCCTCTTTGACTTTGGCATCTCCTTCAAATAATCTCTATAATTTATCCCGTCTCCTTGGCGGATTTACAATGCATGACCTTGACAAACTCATTATCTGGTAGCCCGTTTAGAATAACATGTTTAGCCTTTGCATTGCTCTCATACTCCTTCTTAGCATCCAGATCATTGGGAGAAACACTAGGGACAATATACCCATTCTTGACAGACATCCACACATCAAAACCAAGGGAGGAAATATAGGTCTCTATTCTTCTACTCCATAAGGCATAGTTAGATCCATCAAACATGGGGGCTTTTAAGGAGGCGAACTCATTTCTTGCCATTGTGTTCTTTGACTAAAATCTACCCAAGATAGAGAAAGCTTTAATCAACCAGGAACCTAGGCTCCGATTCCAATTGTTGAACACAATGTGCCACTAAGAGGGGGGTGAATTAGTGGTTCCTAAAAATTTTTCTTTTTAAACTAAGGTTGGAGTACCAGTTAACAACCTAACCACTAAACAATAAAACTGGTAAGATAAGAGTGGATATCAAAAGAGGTAAACACATAAATGCATAACCCACAACACCACATGTACGAGGAAAACCCAATAAGGGAAAAACCTCGGTGAGAAATGCTGTTAGAGTCTACTTCTCCAATCCAGCCTCATAGTGAAACAACAGATTACAATGATTTAGGGTACCAACCCCTACTGAATTTAGGGCACCAACCCAAGGAGCACCAAGCACCAACTCGGGGTAATACAATGAAATATAATTTTAATGCAATGATAGCACCTAGTTGCAAATGAGTTTTGCAACACTTGATCAATGAATGTCTGCTAGTTATCAACTTCCTCTGTTTCACCAGTATTTCTTCTGCCGGTTAACAAATTGCTCTCTCTGATCTCTTACTAGTTGCTCTCTGTCTCTCTTCTCCTTCTCATAACCTCACCCTACATAGTATCACACTTAGATGCCTTTCTAACCTTTCAATACCTACCAGTATGCTTGACTGTTAAGACTATAACTATTTATTGGTTACTCCGTGTCTACCAGTTAGAACCTCTCATCGGTTCAACCTGGTAACACACACTCTAACTCTTTGTGAAAGAACTCTTGGGTAGATAGTTTTTCTTCTTGCTCAGGCTCTCTTCTTCCTCTCAATTCACATCCAGCATGAGGCATCATTCAATATTAGTGTCGAGTTCATATATTTATCTGTGAGGAATTTCGGCAAAAGCAACATTCAAATGGTGGCATGTTAGGGTTATCCTTCACCAACTCAATCCACATCAGATTTGATCTAATCTTCTTTTTAGGAATGATGACCTGCATCATATCAAATAGAACTACCATCTCCTCGTGTTTCAATGAGAATTTTCTATTTTTGGATGTCTACGACATTCTTTTCTGCGTTGCTGTGTCAATTGCCATTAATGGCTTGACTGTTTCCTTCAACCAATGAGTACAAGGATCAGATTATCTTGCAAGATTAGTTCAATCACCTTGCCACTTTTTCTTCCTTGAGCCACAACATCCTACCATCATCCCATGATTTGTGGGTTCTTCATTAATGCTGACCTTCTCGTCAGACTACTATGTCGATGAATACTTCACCGATATCTGCGTGCTCCCCACATGGTATCCACCTATCATCCTTATCGACATCCACCTCTTCCTAGACTGCAAAATTAGTTAGACATCCTTCATCGACCAAGACTCACTACCGGTTCAACACACCTTACCAGTATAACCTAACTTCACCAGTGGATCTTCATACCCACTGACCTCTTCTTTGTCGGGGGATGAACTTGGCCTTCCATCAAACATGTTGGTCCAACCACTGAATCCATTTACTGATTTTATTATTCTTCTCTATGTCTATCAGTGGTCACATCCCTCAGTTCTACTTTTCTTCTTTGTTTTCTTGCTGGTGGTCCTACTTGACCGGTAGATGCTTCACTTCATGTGTATCGGTAGCATACCTTATCTGTCTACTTACATGCTTCATCCTTCATACCGGTTAACATCATTGCTTACTTCACCCATATTGGTCACCACTACCTACTCACTGGTGACCATTCCATACTGGTTGACATCAATGACAACCTAATGCCAACACCAAGCCAAAGGGTCGACACTCCAAGCCATTTCCCAAGCCAAAATACGAAGGAACAACCGGGCCAAAATTTAAAATTTTTAGAAACAGGATCCCATTTACCGTTTAGGATACATGATCCCATTTTAAAAATAGAATGAAATCCCGTTTTAAAATAGAACGAGATCCCGTTTCTTTTTTTTTGTTATTTTTATTTATTTAAAATAAGCTATATATACATGAAATATATACATTTCCCTTTGTCTTTTTCCTTTCTTATACTTTAAGTTATATTTCATGTATATATTTGCAGGATGTTTGAGAGTGGTTTCAGATCTCTAGGAGTTATAATGTGAATTCTAAATTTTAGAAGATCTTATAAATTTTTAGACTTAGTCAAACTCAACCAATCAATAGGCTCCTATTAGCATTTTATCGCTCTGTCTATATCACTCTCTTTATTGCCCTCAAGCTCTAGACCTACCTCTTTCCATATTACTCTTCCTCTATCCCTCTATACCTCTCTCTACCTCTCTCTATCTCTCTGCTCTCTCTCCCAAAATCTAGATCTATCTCTCCACCTATCTCTCACATCCTTAATTCTCTACTTTTTTTCTCCTCTCTCTTCCTATGCACCTCCCCTCACTCCCTACCTACCTCTATTTCTCTCTATATACCTCTCTATCTCTCTCTCCCTACCTACTTAGTTAGATGTTTAAATGTTTAAATTTATTTATGATATGTTTAAATGCTATGTATATGTTCTAGATGTTTTCAATATTATGTATAAATGTTATACATGTATAGTTAGATGTTAAAATGTTATCGTAGGACCCCTTAGTGCATCCTAGGACCTCTTAAGACACCTATGACCCCTTAAGACACTTATGACCCCTTACTATATCCTAGGACCTATCAAGACATTATATGACCTCTTAGTACACACTAGGACATCTTTTGACCCCTTAAGACACCTAGGACCCCTTAGTACATCCTAGGACCCCTTAATACATCCTAGGACCTATTAGGATAGATCATATGACCCCTTAGTACATCCTAGGCCCCTTAAGACATCCTATTACATAAGACGGGCCCTTAGTACATCTTGGGCCCCTTAAGACATCCTAGAACATATCCATATATATATATATATATATATATATATATATATATCCCTCCCCCCTTAAGTCCTTTTAGGACCTCTCTCCCTTTGTCCCCTTTTATCCTTTTTAATATTCTCTCTCTTATGGTGTCCTAAGGGGTCATATGGTGTTCTAACACATGTGTGGCCCCTTTGGAACCCATATGATCCCTAACAACTATTAGATATTGCTGGTCATTGCTGCTGCTAGGATATGTTGTTGTCATTGATGTCAACATATTTCTATGATTTGATCTAATGTGATTGGGATGATTTTATGATCCGGTTTTGTGGTTTGGTTTTGGTGATGACTGTTTTGCAGAGTTCGATATTTTCTTTGATATATTTCGGTGTGATTAGATCCAATGCTAGTATTTTGGGATATTGTTTGGGATGGTCTTGTATATTTTCATTTCAGATGGTTCATGATTTGGTGCTTTGGAAGTTATCTTTCTTCGTGACAGTTGTCGATTGGTTGTGTGCTTGAGCTTTCAGATGTTGATCGATGAAGATTTGGAAAGCGGTGTTGGTGCAACTATTTTGAATGATTCTAATATGCTTTCTAGTGTTTCTTAGTTGTGTCCTACTTGTTTGGTTATCTGCATTGATCATTGTGAGAGTTTTTGGTGGTTTTCATCAACTGGTGATGATTTTCGTGTTATGCTATATTTCTAGTGGTGTAGTGTGTTGCGTTTGATCTTGGTGTGATTTATGATGGAGTTGATCATTTGAGAATTTGATTTAGGTCCATGTTATTCTATGTAAATAATTATATTGATTGATCTTTGTGTCAAGTGATGTGATTTTGTAATTGTGAGTTGAGGGTTTAGTTGACCTTGTTGTCAAGGTTGATGAATTGTATATATAGGTGATATATCCATGCAATTCAAGTGTGAATGTTGTGTTTGCATTATCAAAGAGATGTGTATGTACGAACAAGTGATTTATTCTTCGGTGTTGAGTTTGAGGTGAGATTGGTGCTGTAGAGTGGATAATTATTCTTAACTGAAACTGTAATCAGGCATTTGGAGATGCTATTATTTTAGTTAATTTCTTTTGGATTGTAGTCCGATTCATATTGTAAGTCTATGAGACTTCCCTGAGGGTTGTAGCCTTTCGTACCAATATATTTGAGTAGTGAGCTCTAGGTAGTGTGCCTAAATGCATGTGCATTCCTCATTGTAATATTTTCACATACTACTGCAGAGTATCATCTTATTATGGGTAGGTTCCCACATGTGGTTTTTCCCTTAACCAGGTTTTCCACATCAAAAATATTGGTGTTGTGTGTTGTGCTTTCAATTTTCTTATCTGTATTATTGTTGCAGTTTATCAGATCTGTTTTGGTGTTTAAGTTTTTTAATTTGATGAAGACCGATTCACCCCCCTCCTCTCAGTCTTCCTTCTTGATTGCTGCTAACAATTGGTATCCGAGCTAAATCATACGGTATAAGCTTAATCACTTGAGGAAAACCAAGATGGCAGCTCAAGGTATTCTCTTTAAGAAGGACAATTCAAGGTTTGATGAAAGTAACTATGCTATATAGAAGAATCAGATGGAAGTGCACTTGAAATGTCTTGGTGAAGATTACTAAAAGATTACAAAGAATGTCTATGTTGTTCCTCAGAATGGACCATCTACTCCTGATGAGGTTAAGGAAGCAAAACATAATATTAGAGTGAAGGAAGCATTGCTTAGTGCCCTTACTGATTCTGAGATGACAAATGTAATGGGACTCAAATCGCACATGATATTTGGGAGAAGTTTGAGGTACAATATGAAGGTGATAAACAAGTGAGAGTTCCTCAATTGTAGAGCTTGAAAGAAAAATATGAGACATTGAAGATGGGAGATGATGAGAACATACACTCTTTTATGGCTAAGGTGAATGATCTTGTCCTAGGTATCAGATGTGCCGGTGGATCCATTAAGCAAGATGAAATTTTTGCTAAGGTGTTGAGATCTTTGCCTCCTGATTATAAACATAAGGTTGCTACTATTGATGTGATCCAGAGTGTGACTACAATGACAAGAGATATGCTGGTTGGAAAAATTGCTGCATTTGAGCCAAGTGAGTTTGGAGAATCGCATGGAAAGTCTGAGACAACATTTAGAGAATCTGCATCTATATCTAGTAAGAATAATTATGATCATGATGGTGCATAATATCTATATATGAGAGAGAGAGAGAAAGGAGATGGAAGAGAAAGAAAGAGAGCTAGATGAGTTTGAAGCATTGATTTCCTAGAGATTACCTATAGGAGCTGGTAAGTAGGATGGAAAGTTGCCTTTGAAATGTTTCTCTTGTAATAAGATAGGAAATTTTGCTTCTAGATACCCATAGAGAATGGCTAAGTATGACAAGAATGATAAGCTTGATAAGCATGATAGTAGTGATAGATATGAAAATTATGATAAGCCTTCCAAGTTTGATTGAAAGTTTAGAAATAAGAAGAATTGTTATAATATTGCTAATGAAGGTGTTACATATGAAGAATTAGAAGAAGATGAAGTTGTGTTTATTTCTATTAAAGAAGATAGACCTATACCTATTGATTCCACAAGATGCACTATTGAGGAGAAGGCTTTAGCTGCTAAGGTTGAAGAGAAGGATGAATGGGTAATTGACAATGGTTGTTCACATCATATCACTGGTGATAAAAGAAAATTTGTAAGCATGGAAAGATGTGATGGTGGAATAGTTAGATTTGGAGATGCCAAAGCTTGTGTGATCAATGGGAGAGGTTCTATATCTTTTGATGGTAAGAATAACACTGATGATGTATTATTTGTTGAAGGTTTGAAGCATAATATTTTGAGTGTTGGATAGATGGCTGATAAAGGTTATGATCTACAATTCAAGGATGGTAAATGAAAGATCATAAATGCCTCTAGTATAGAGATTACATCTGAAACTAAGACAAAAGGTGACATTTTTCATTTGATTGCTGGTGAGAAAATTTGCTTGATTGCACAAATTGATGAATGTTGGTTGTGGCATAGGAGAATGTGTCATGTAAATTTTAATTCAATGATTAAGATCAGTTCTACACATTCTATTAGAGATATGCCTAAATATGTTAAGCTTGCTAATCCGGTTTGTAAGGAATGTTAGTTAGGTAAGCAAACAAGAGTTTCTTTAAAGAGAAAATAGTATACTTCTGATGGACTGCTAGATCTTGTGCATACTAACCTATGTGGACCTACAAATGTTAGAAGTATGCAGGGTAATAGATATTTTATGCTGCTAATTGATGATTATTCCAGAATGATGTGGGTTATCTTTTTGAAGGAGAAATCAGAAGCATTTGACAAATTCAAGATATTCAAAGCTAAGGTGGAGATTGAGAATGGATTAAAGATGAAATGTCTGAGATCTGATAGAGGTGGAGAATTCTATTCTTGTGAGTTCAATTCATTCTTTGAGATGCATAGGATAAGAAGACAATTATTTTCTCCTAGAACCACTCAACAGAATGGAGTTGTTGAGAGGAAGAACATAACTATTTTGGATGTTGCAAGGACTATGTTGATTGAGGGAAATATTTTGAAGATTTGCTGGAGAGAAGCTATTAACACCGGTGTTTACACATTCAACAAAGTTCACAACAAAGGTGATACTGGTAAGACCCCTTATGAGCTTTGGTTTGGTCTTGTTCCTACTATGATATATTTCAGAGTATTTGGTAGAAAATGTTACATCAAGAGAGATGAGGATATAGGAAAGTTTGATTCTAGAAGTGATAAAAGTATCTTCTTGGGATATTGTATGAAGAGAAAATCCTACTAGTGCTACAATAAGAGACCAAGAAAGATAGTAGAAAGTGAAAATGTGAAGGTGGATGAGAACCTTGGGAAAGAGATCAGAGCATGTGGTTATGATGATGGTGAACATATTGCTTTAGCCCCTATTTAGACCAAAGAGCCTAAGTAGAATAATATGGTAGAGATAGTTAATTCAGATGTTGCTACTATCGGTGAAGAGGTTTAGAAACCTAAGAATTAGAACAATAAGAAGACTCCAAGGTATGTGTAGCATCATAAAATTGTGACCCTAGAAAGTTTAACCACATTTGAGGTCCTCACCTTGGCGACAATGCCTCCTTTTCCAACTGAGACTCCTCTCTGCACTTTCACCCCTTGAGTTCCTCCTGTTTGAGCCTTAAGACTGCCTTGAGACCATATATAGGCCCAAAGATAGGGAACGCCTCTGTACCCCTCTTAGGGTGGCACCAAGATAGGTCCCCTTGGTCCTATTTGCATTTTGGGATTCCTAACTTCCCCGATGCTAGCCTTTGATGAATTAATTCTTTGAGGCATGTATAAAAGGGGGTTGGAATTCTCATTTTCAAGGGGACGAATGAGTGGATATACATAAAGAGGTGAAAGCCAAGCATTCAAGGATAGGCAATTGGGAAATCTCTATTATCATAAAGCATTCAAGCATTCAAGTCTTCTTCACTCATCTATTGGAGTGACTTTACAATATTCATTTGCAAGCATGTGTGTGTATTAGGGTCTTGTCATGTTACATGCAATTTCATGTTACACTTGTGATTTCATTCAAGAAGCAAAGCAATCATCATCAACAAAAAGCAGATCTACAAGGTATACATTTCCATTATTTACATTCTATGTGTGTGAAAAAGTGGTCTGTAAGCTGCAAGCACAACACTTCAATTAAGTCATTATATGCATGGTTAGTAATCAATAATCAATAAGTAATAAACCATAACAAAGCAACTAATTGCCTTCTAAAAGATGCGAGTATAAGATTGCTCTCAGATTGTTATAAGCAATACCAGTGACTAGACTACACCAAGACGAAGGATTTAATCTATATGATATTAACTATATGGATGCAAGATGGATGAATAATTCAAGCAAGTAATCAATTCAAGCAATAATGGATGTAAACAATGATGGATGAAAATGGATGCAAATAATCTAAAAAGCACAATAATCTTCAATGATTCTAGAGCGAAATTAGCATGATAATAATCTCCAAGAGTGTTCTCAAAAATCTCTGGGGTAAATTGGAATGAGAGCTGAAAACTGAATTTATAGAGAATCACAAAAGAGAAAAGCTCAATTTAGGATTAATTGAAAATAATTGAGAAATCAGGTTAAGTTAACCTTGAGATAGATTCCAATTATAGTTTAATTGAAATGCATTGAAATTAGAAGTCCAAGTTGCATTGGAAATAATAATAAATTAATTCCATGCATTTGTGATAAAAATAGATAATTCTTTTATTTATTCAAGAAAAGAGTCTTTTCAATGCAACTGAACTTCTTTTTCTGAAAAGCTTTGAGTTCCAATTTTAGAGAATAATTCAATAATTCAATTTAAATTGCTTTTTTGATTTCAAGTTCTAAATTTAGAAAAAGAAATAATATCTCAAGTTTGATTTCTCTCTCAATTCAATTCTTTTATTTTAATTTCAATTCAACTCTTGTTTTGTAATTAATTCCTCTTTTGTAATAAATTAATTCCTTTTGCATGATTAAATGACAATTTAATTAATTAATTAAATATGAAAGGACATTTAATAAATTAAATAAGATAATTGATCAAAATAATATCCTTGGAAATGATTCAATTAATTAAATGAATATTTAATTAATATTGAGTAATTGGTTTGCCATGTGATATTTGATGATTAAAGAATTAATAATGTGCTCAAGATTGATTTAATTGCCTTTGGTTAGGACCTTGGTGATGTTGTCGAGATTAGGGGCCCATGGTTTAGATGACCATTTTTAGGGTATTTCATTTGCCCCTCTTTGAATTAATGTGCGAGTAGTGCATTGGTTCAAAGAATGTGTGATGTCAAGGAGATACCAGTTCTGAACTTGAATGATCACAAACTAGATGAAGAGCAAGGTGTTTAGCTTGATTCAAAGCGACAAAGCTGAATGAAGTCTGATTAAAGCGATACCATTCCCAAACTTGATTGAACTAAGGAATGATAGAAACAAAAGATACCGAACTTGAACTTGATTGATCAAGAAGCGGATCTTACTGATCTAGAACTTGATTGAACTTAGATGCAGTGAGTGATGATAAAAATCGATCTTGAACTTGAATGATCAAGATACAATGAAGATAAACTATTCAGCTTGATCAAGAAACGAATATTGAACACCTGCTTAGATTGAGTGTGATCAAAGATACTCTTTAAACTTTTGATTAAGTCTAAATGAATAATCAGTTTGATTTGAAGTGATGAAACTAATTAACGTTAAGAGATTGATTCAGATGAAGGACAAATATTAGCTTGATTTGAAGCGATGAAACTAATATGCCCCTAGTGATTGATTTGATTCAGATGATCGAGAGATCTCAACTTGATGTGAGGTGATGAAGCTAAGATGACGCTTAGCAATAAGAATTGATTTTATTTAGTTAAAAAATATTTTGCTCAACTTTTGATGAAGATTTGAAAAATTTCTCAACTTGTGAGATGTGAAGTCATAAGGTCGTGAGTATGGCCCCTTGGGAACGAAATCGAAAGATAACGAGGGATTGATGATTATAGTCAATTGTTGACGATGATAAGTTATTTGAGCACAAATTGATTCTGAGGAATATTTGAAAAATTCGATGTTGATTGATAATAAATTGAGCGTAGAGTTGATGTGTAGAATTGAAATTGATATTCAGCATTGAAATTGAGCGCAATTGGAAGAAAAATGAACATTTGATGAAAAGAGCGCTAAGCAGTCCAAATTGTGAAATTGACTAGCAAAATGATCTTGAATTTCGATTTCGATCTTGAAAATGGAATCAGAATGGGCAAATTAGCTAAGGGTACAATTTTCATGTCCATCGGAGAACGTTGAAAAATTAGGTTTTTTGCTATAAATGGGATGAAAGTGTCATTTTCAAATCATTTTAACCCTCCAAGTTTGAAAATTCAAAAAGTTTTCTACAAAAAAAATGGTGGTCCCTACTCGTTAGCATTGATTCAAGTGCCAGAGATGTCATAATCGACCCCGAAACTATGAGCCAGTAGTAAGTGATCAATCTTAAGCATCTTTATGTTTTCAATTTTTAATTTTTTTGCTCATTTTTCAAGTTTTTCGCATGTTTGGGGTTGGGTTTCACATTTTATCATGCAAGACAAGATTCTGTCTCGTACCAGTACTTGGTGAATTTTCTTTTGTCATTTAGGGTTATTAGAATTATCGTTTGGGATGCACCCTTGTATTGTACAACAGGTCTATAAAAAGACCATTTTGTCGTGCAGAGTCCAATAATTTGTCATTTGGGGTTATTTTATCGTACGATAGCTATTCTTGACTCGTATGAGATTTTGCTTCTCTGTGTTTTGTCGTTCAAGAGATAGTGAGCATTTTTGAAGGTCTAAATGTGAAATTTTGAATTTTCATTTGACTTAGTTGGATTTGCGTGATGTTTTACTTCTCTTGTAGGCTCATTTGGAATGTTTTTTGATGCTTCGTTGTTGGGTTTTTGTAGGTTCGATTACCTCCTGTGCTCTTTAGATGAATTTATCTTCCTACTATGGTGTTAGTTTGACATTTATCTGAGGTTGAGAAGGCTCATATTGATGTATGTGGTTTGACTCATCTTCTTGGTTTGCCAGATATCTGGGTGAATCATGGAATGCTCATGATATTGGTAGAGCATTTCCATTCAGAGCATAACACCTTTCATTTGCCAGTGGGGGAGTTGACTATCACTCCTGAGGATGTATATAGGATCCTCTGTATCCCTCTTACTGGGGATAAGGTGGATTATGATTCAGGGCACCTTCTAGGATTATAGGCAGTGAGGCATGTCTTCAGTGATCTCGACATTTTGACTCGTTCCATTAGTTGGGACATATTGATGAGCAGATACATCGAGGAGTTTCCTCTAGCGTGTGTTCTAGCAGGATTCATAGGCTATTTTCTAATGCCAGATAGAGGGTAATAGGGTTTCCAGTGCGGCTGGGGTTGGATGCTAGAGAGATTGATAGAGACCCCTTAGAGACTTGGTTGGGGTTCGTGTTTATTGGCCGACATGTATCGAGAGATGCATGAGATCATGTATAGAGATGGGCAGAGCATGGCCACTGGTGTATATATTTTGCAAGTGTGGGCTTGGGAGCACCTTCCTATTTGTTGGCCCATAGTAGATGACAGTAGAGAGCCTGGGTAGCCAATTATATACAGGTATGCTAGATACATTACGCAACCCCATCTAGGCAAGACAAATTTTTGGAGACCGTAGCTAGATGACCTGATAGCCATTGTATGGAGACCGTATAGAGGTTTGGAGCCTTGGGATGACTGGCGGTTAGTCCACAAGGACCTTTTTGTAATGTGTCCTCTTATTGGGAGATCGTAGACCATTATGGAGCAGTTCATTGTATCACAGGTGATGAGGCAGTATGGCCGGCCTCAGGGGATCTCGTAGGAGTTTACAACGTATGCACATTACGCAGATGAGGAGAGATAGGGATGGTCTCTACGGTTGTCTTTGGTGATGTAGGAGCTGACTAGTTTACATCGCCTGAGGTGGGATTATATGGATGATGTGGCGGATGCGGGGGTATTGCCCCAGTATAGAGATTGATTTCAACAGCATCCATTCCCTCAATTCATAGATCTAGCAGAGCAGGCTCCTCATATTGAGGATGTTGAGGATGATGCCCCCACACCGGCATAGGGATAGGGATAGGCACAGAGAGCTGAGGCTCCATGACGGAGTGGTGGTGATCCTGGTGCTAGTAACAGCAGTGTTCCAGCTGATGTTGGACAACAGAGGGGTGAGGGCGGATCCATAGGGCATGTAGGAGTGAGATTGGGTGGGATTGAGGAGGAGTGAACAACTCTGAGATAAGTCTGGCAGTGGTGGGATGAGCAGGGTGGAGCTACAGGTGGAGATGGGGGTGGGGAGCCTGTGAGAGAGAAGGAGACTGACACAGGGTGGTCGATGAGAGCACATCTTGCAGAGCTACAGTCACAGTTGACAGTGGCTCAGAATCAGTTGGTGGAGCGAGACCAACAGCTTGCTGAGGTGAGGGTCAAGTGTGATCGCCAGATTGCATCATTGAGAGCAAAGTCAAGAGTAGAGATAGAGGCTTTATGACAGGAGGTCCTTCTCCAGAGTAGTAGGGCAGCCTACTATGTGGTAGCATATAGTGTCGCAGTTCTTGTTGCACAGTAGGTGATACCCTACTCATAGTATATGGCACGATTAGAGGGAGCTCAGACACCTCATCAGGATCTCAAGCATCAAGCTCCTCCTCCACCAAATGATGAGGGAGAGGGTGCTAGCTAGATTATTTCTTTTTGTAGCTCGGATATTTTTTTGTAGACATACCCATTATTTGTAGCCTATATGATTCTTGCTCCGATGGGAGTTTATCTATGTCATTCGACATCATTTTGTACCTTTAGACTTGACATGATATATATACGAGATTTGATTTGACTTCATCGTACTTGTGTTGATTCGTTTATGAGATGTCTTTTATATGCTTTATTCTATATGTATGCATTTCTTTTCAAATATGAATGTATGTAATGCAAATGATTATGGATGTCTATTTTTGTTTCTTTTCATATGCAAATGAATAAATGTGTAATGAGTAATATGAGTAATGCAATGTTTTTATTTTTCTATGCAATAAAATGAATGTAGATGAATAAATAATGAAATGTATGAATCTACATTAAATGTTATGTATACAGCTAAACAACTCAAAACACAAGTACTCGATCGAAGAAATGATGATAAATAGACCACTTAGCGTAAGAAATGATGATGCTTTTAGCTCTCATTTAGAAAATAAGAGATTATTATCATACCAAAATTACTCTAAATTCACAAAAATGCAGAATGATATGCAAAATGATATGCAAAATGCATCCTAAACCTAGTCACTGGATTTAAAATACTTAAGATTCATCATTAAGCATAATGAAAACAATAGGCAGGTTAGAGTTCCTTTCTTTTTCAATGTGCAATATTAATTATCTTGTCCACAATGACCCTTTTTTTGTTCATATCCTTGGACAAATTTCACAGGGACCTGAATTGCATCATAAAGAAATTCCCTCAAAAGAGACAAAGAAATGATATGGACCTCCCTGTAGCATACAAATAAGCAGAGTTGAGGTATGTGAGGTGATTTCACCTTGTTGTGAAGGCTCTTATCATAGACACCTAGATAATTTATATGTTTCTAGATCATTGGGATCATTCCTACAAGCAGAAAACAAAGAAAATATTATGCCCCCAATCCTTGCTCCTCTTAGTCACAATAAACTTCCTTGAGTTACTCAGAGGGATAATAATCGAAAACCAATATAAAAGACAACACACAAAGAAAATTTTCATTCATAGATCAAACTGTTTAGTGATTGTTTTCTGTTATGTTGTTTTGCTTGTTTACTCAGTGATAAGAAACTCTTTGGTAGTTAGGAGATAGGTGATTGACTCAGAGTGGACGACCAAGTTTCACTGATGAAAAAATGACTTGGTTGACACTGCTAAGGATATGTAAATTGCTCTGTCGAGTAACCTAAGACTAGGACGTTGATCAGTTTCAAGTCATGAGGGTTCCAACAAACTAGGATGTCACGAAAGTGATTGAAAAATATGTACAAGCGAAAGAAAAAGATGCATGGAAGCGGGAAATGCCAACATTGCGTTGATAGATGGGGTGCTTGAGTACAAGAGGCGCATGTTTGCCAGGTTTTCACGTGCTTGGCAGAGATTCATTTTTTTTTACCAAGGTGCCTGTTTACCAGGTTTTCACCAGGGCATTTTCTTTCTTTTTTTTTTTTTTTTCTTTTGATGATTTTTCTCTTTTTTTTGTATTTTTTGATTTTTTTGATTTTTTTTCAAGACTTTTTCCAGCTGTACAAGTTGGTGGCACAGAGAATGCTAAGCAAAGAATTTCTTCAAGTGGATGGTGTTAATCGGTTCATGGAGCTGTTCTCCTTCCAAGTTTGAGAGTTGATAGGCACCAGAGCCGAATACTACAGTAACAATGTAGGGACCCAGCTAGTTGGGTTCAAAATTCCCTTTATTATCATGAAACTGTTGATTTTTTGGATTTTCTCTCAGAACTAGGTCACCAACCTAAAATTCTCTTTGTCAAAATTTGTTGTTATATCCTCTGGACATTCTCTTCTGATACACTCTAAGATGATCAAACGCCACTTGCCGACGCTCATCCAACAATTCGAGTTCTTGCAATCTAGATATTCCATGATCTTCATCAGTAACAAGACCTTGCAAAGAAACTCTTAGAGATGGTATTTCTACTTCAATAGGTAATACTGCTTCAGACCCATACACCAAAGAGAAAGGTGTAGCCCCAGTAGGTATTCTGATACTTGTTCTGTAAGCCCATAATGTAGGATTGAGCTGCAGATGCCAATCCTTCCTGGATTTGTTCACTATTCTATGCAAGATAGTCAGTAGGTTTTTGTTAGATGCCTCAGCTTGTCCATTACCTTGAGGGTAATATATCGATGACCAGTGTTGCTTTATCTTGAATCTCTCCTAAAGCTCATCTAGATCTTTATTCTTAAACTGTCATCCATTATTAGTCACAATGGACGAAGGTATCCCATACCTGCCGATGAAATAGTTCAGGATGAACAAGGCAACCTGTTTACCTATTGCTTTAATGAACGGAACTGCCTCTACCCACTTGGTGAAATACTCAGTGGCCATTATGATAAATTCATGTCTATTAGATGATGCAGGATATATCTAACCAATGAGATCAAAGGCCCAATACTGAAAAGGCCAGTGTGTAATAAATGGTATGAGGTCCCTTGCTGGGGCATGGATGAGATTTCCATGTAGCTGATAGTTCTGATACTTCATATAAGTACATATCCAATAGCCAACAAGATGAGAGGGGGGGGGGTGAATCATACAAACTTAATCTTCCATAAAAACATCAGATTCAACCTTGGTAACATATATATCAGTAATATAACAAAAACTGTTAAACATGCAACCTCAAAAGTATATGAACATCATAAACCTCATAACACCAGATTTAACGTGGAAACCCAAATAGGGAAAAACCACTGTGGGATTTTGGACCCACTAAGAAATATAGTCTTCTAGATTATGCTCGGTTAAAAGAAAATCCTATTAAAGATTACAAACACATTGCTAGATGTGACCCGGTTAAGGGATTTCCCTCAGATCTGTTAGGATCTTCACTTTGTTAGAAGTGACCTTGTTAAAGGATTTCAAACACTCAATTAGAATGTCACCTTGCTAGAGGGTTTTACAAATAAGACTGTTAAGTCCACTCGATTAAAAGATTTTCTGTCACTTTCACAAAATAACAGTAATAAAATCTTTCTGCAACTTCACATCTAAAATGCTAAATCAGATTTTTATTTGTTCAATACAATCTAGACATAGAACTAATCTTGTCTATCTGTTGGGCTTCTATATTCTGTTATTCTAGCAGGTCTTCAAGCTTCTGTGCTCGGTAATCACTATGTAGCATCCCTGTGCATACACTTGCCCACATGCATTGTTTATCAACAGTTTCCTATTTATAAAAAATTAGGTAACCACTTAATCTCCTTGATTACATTTCCCATGATCAATCATAGCCATCAGATCTTCAATCTTGTCCAGGTTCAATGCATCTTTTGATCTGAAAACATTTTACCTCGCCTTGGAACTTGCATAATAGTCTTGGAACTTGTGCTAGGGTATTGTGGTTCAATCTGAGCTGTAGATCTTCATGCCAACTTTCCATTGCCTTAGATTCGTTAACAAACTTCTTCCATGACTTACCAATCATTTAATCCGCTCCAGCTCATTAGCTTCCTTCATTAAATACCGCATGTAAACATTTAATGCATTCTATTATAGCTTGGTTACAACTCGGTAACAACTCAGTGAATACTAAACTCCACTCAGTAGACATTCCGCCTTCATTAACTGATAGCGATAACCTTAGGGTTTACCGACTAGGTTCTTTGCTTGATAACATAGTACATTATTTACCTTTACAATTTACAACATATGTATGATGTTAAAACAATCTAAAACATCATGATCTCATCATTGTCTGACTTGGTAGTAGTTGCCCATTGAATACCTTATTCATCATATTCTTTCCTGTGTCTTTTACCAACATCTTTATAATCTTCATATCATACTTCTCAAGATATGGCAACATCATACTGATTTAGAAAATCAATTTATCGACATCAATGACAAAATAATAATATCAAGATAGTAAAACATCTTTAATCAGTTATATCCATAATCACCAACAACCTTCTCAATATCCTTAAGAAATGCCAACAATCTTTCATTGTCTGTTATAATGCAATATTGCCAACAGTAGCTGACATTTCTCACAAGTCTTAGCAAATTTTATGGCATCTTTTTCCATGTCTGGCCAGTAGTAGCCAGCCTGTAATAGTTTCTAAGCTGAAGTAAGGCCATTCGAATGAGATCCACAAATACCTTCATGAACTTCCGATAATGCACGTTTATATTCTTTAGTTTCTAGACATCTAAGCAATGTACCGTCCAAACCTCATCTAAATAAATCGTTAGCTATGATAACATACCGTGAAGCATTTCGAGTTAGGTTTCTTTCTCATTTCGGGTAAGATTTCTTGGGATAATTTGGTCGCATAGATAGGAATAGATGTGGCTGTATCGAGAGGAGTCATGTCCAATAATAGAAAAGACTATTTGGGTCAGGAGAATCATAAGTAGGGTAATATAACTCTTCCACTAGGAAATCAAAGCAAAAATTGGACTCCTGTAATTGAGGTATAGATGCCAAGGTAGCCATAGCATCTGCTGCTTTGTTTGCAGATCTAGGAATCTGTTGGAATGATACAAAAGCAAAATACTTCTTAAGATCATCAACCATTCTCTAGTAAGGCATCAGTTTCTCATCTTGAGTCTGATATGTATTGTTGATTTGATTAACCACCAGCTGAGAATCTCCATAGATATACAATTCTGCAACCTTCCATTCAATAGATAGTTTTATCCCATTCACCAAAGCTTCATATTCTGCAATGTTGTTTGTGCAAGGGAATAGAATCTTATAAGACTTTGGGATTGAATACTTCTGAGGAGTAATGAATAATATACTAACACCTGAACCATTTTGAGTAAAGGACCCATCAAAGAACATTTTCCAAGGTTGTTGAGTAAGGTGCATTATAGATTCATCTGGAAACTCTATGTGTAGTGGTTGAGTGTCCTCAAGCGGAGCTTCAACAAGTTGATCGACAATTATCTGTCCTTTTATGGCTTTGCGTTCCACATATTCAATGTCAAACTTTGTAAGGATCATGATCCATTTCGCTAATCTTCCTGTAAGTGTTGCTTTATTGAGAAGATATTTGAGTGGATCAATTTTGGCCACTAGCTTGACTGAATGTGCTAGCATGTAGTGTCTCAGTTTTTGTGATGCATAGTGTAGTTCATTTCATAAGACACCAATGTCCTCCTGATGTAATAAATAGATCGTTCCTTTTTGTTGTCATCCTATTGCACCAAAAGTGCCCCCAGTGATGAATCAGTTGCTGATATATATAAGATTAGTGGTTTACCCTAAATCGGTGGCATCAATATCGGTGGATTTGACAGGTACTCTTTTATCTGTTGAAGATGTTGTTCGCACTGCTGATCCTAGTTGTATATTACTCCTTTTCTCAATACCTTTGTGAAAGGTTGAGCTTTGTTTGCTAGCTGAGAAATGAATCATCTGATGGATTGGAGACGTCCTTGTAGGCTTCTCATTTGACTGATGTTCTTCGGAGGTGGCATTTCCATTATAGCTTGAACCTTCTTAGGATCAACCTTGATTCCCTTCTTTGAAATGATGTAGCCAAGTAGCTTACCAGATGTCACTCCGAATGCACACTTCTTTGGATTTAACTGGAGTTTGAACTTTTCCATTCTGTCGAGTATAGGACCTAACTCTTGAATATGCGTTGATCTTTTCATAGTCTTCACTAAGGTGTCATCAACATAATATTCCATATTCTTATACATCATGTCATGAAAAATAGTTGTAACTTCTCTTTGATAGGTTGCTTCTGCATTCCTTAGCCCAAATGGAATGACGTTCCAGCAAAAGGTTCCCCATGCAAAGGTGAAAGCTGTCTTTTCTTGATCTCTAGGAGCTATTTTTATTTGATTGTATCTGGAGAATCCATCCATTAGTGAGTACATCTCATATCTGGTAGTCATGTCGACTATCATATCAATATTTGGTAATGGAAAGTCATCCTTTGGACAAGCTTTTTTAAGATCTCTGAAGTCCATGCAAACTCTGTTAGACTTGTCTGCCTTTGATACAGGTACTATGTTTGAAATCCATTCGACATAATCTATAGCTCTAATGAATCCAGCTTTGAGCAATTTTTCTAGTTCAGCCTTGACTAATAGTGCTACATGCAGGTGCATCTTACGAAGTTTTTTCTTAACTAGTTTTACTCCTGGTGTAATTGAAAGATGGTGCATAATGAGATCAGGATCCAAGCCTGGCATATCAGAGTATGTCCATGCAAAGTTTATTTTCTTTTCTAAGAATAGCTGAGTGAACTCTTTCAATTCTTCTACTGATAGTGATTGAGGTACATGAATGATGTGTGGTGTCTCTTGACTCCCAATGTTCACTGGGTGAGTTGGCTCGATCAATATGGAGGACCTTTCCTGGAAATGACTTGGCAATATATCAAGTATCTCACCTTTTGGCGCCTCAGAGAGGTTTTCACCTTTAGGTACGTCCTTTATTTTCTCTTTTTTAGATTTTTACACCGCCACAATGTGGTTTTCGCCATCAGATCTTTTGTTTTTATTTTTCTTGTTTTTGCGACTAAGATACTTGATATCCACTTTAGTCATGTTTTCACTCTGTTCACTGGTGGAAGAGTCTATAGGTTCGACTGCATTGAGATAATAGGCTAATGTATAGTCATTGGCAAAAGTAGGTATATTCATGGGCTGGTTTTGTAAAGTATAGTCAATCAATTTAGGATGTACTGAGGATAAATCTTGGATAGGTTCAAGAGCATTCATGCTATTGTTATCACAGTGGTGGATCAAAAAGTTGAGTTCCAGAAGAATACCTTGCATAAGTGTCTCGAGACCAGGAAGATTCAAATCATGATTATTAAAGTTCATGTTAATATTTAGTTGATCTAATCCGATAGACACACTTGTAACATCATTCACTATGCTAGACTGGACATCATATCATGGTTTAACAATGATAAGATCAGTAGACAAATTTTCATTGTTTGTATCAGCTGATTCAAAATTTGAGGCTGAGTAGATATCATTTTGAATAAGACTATCATCAAAGTTGTTAGAGTCATCAGATGAAGTTTCTGATTCTTCTTCAAGTGATTTAGTAAGCATATGTATGGTATCAATACCAACATCTTTAATGTTGCAAGTTCCTTCATGTTGTGGTTCATTTTTCACTTGTATCTGACACACTTGTTGACATGATCTTGATGTTTCTATAATTTACTGTCGTCTACTCCATTCAGCTTCTTTTGGACTGATAACTGGTTCTTTTTCTATAGCTTCCAACTCTTCTTGTGTAGTGCTATACCTGATTTGTTCTGTTTTAGGATAGGGGTACATAGATGAGAAGCTTTCTGGTATTCTTCCTTCTTTCAGTCCTTGCTCATAATTTGCTTGTCTCTTTTGTCTAATTTCCTGTATTTCTTTCTCTAGTTTTATGTGCATCAGCTCTTGAGTATCATCTATGACATCACTAGACTCTTCTGGAGTTTCTGTAGTGGATGTGTCTGAGAAGTGGTCAGGACCCCATTCATACTTGTTTGAATCAGTCTCCAAATCATCTACTTGCTTCCTGCTAGTATATGTGAGTGGAACTTTTAGTGGTGCAAACAATTCTCTGATTTTTACTACTTCATCTCTTATATCTTCTAGGACCTCAACTTCTTGTATTATATGAGCTGATACCATCGAAGCCTGAGAACTGATTGTTTCTTCTTTCTTGACTGTTGATTCCTCTTTCTCTTTTCTACACTCTGCTTTTGTTTGTTGAGTGTCTACTTCCTGTAATGTTAAAGGCGATATTCTTTTCTGCCACTTAGACTTGGAAACATGTTTTTGGTCTGATGTCTTTTTCAGATCGTAACCCACTCCAGCCTTATCATTTGTGGATTTGGTTTGTAATTGAATTGGTTCAGTAATACCTTCCTTTTGTTTGCCCAAAGGACTGGTACCTGAGTACCCCATGCGTTGGATCATTTTGTAGCCAGGACCATATTGGTTTAAGGAAATCTCACAATGTCGTACCTCCTCATTTTGACTATCTTCCTTAAAGAGCCAGTTAAGAACACCATCTTCTTCTATTTCATCCGCCAAGTAGGTAGAAGACTATACAAAGAGACCATCATATATGGTATTCGAAGTTGAAGTTTGTGTTCTCATAGCCTCTGATGGCTTGCCCAACTGTTTTGGTGATGGAGGGAGAGAAACTAATGAAAGTACCAGTTCTATCTTGCAGCCATCCATGCCGGTAATTGTAATCTTCAATCTCTTTTCTAAGTCTTTCATTAGTGCTTCTGGATCTGCATTTGGGGAGGCTTCCCTATTATGAGGCACAAAAGTATCTGCACCTTTTGTTAATGCATTACAAATGACATTTGTATCAACAGGAATACTGCCTTTAGCTCTATTATAGAGAAACTTTGAGCATTGATGGTATGTTGACGGTATTGCCTTCATTTCATGAATCCATGGCTTGCCTAGTAATATATTATATGACAATGGAATATCAAGAACCTGGAAAAGGACATCTCTCTCTACCGGTCCCACTCTGATTGGTAATGACACCAGACCTTTAGAAGTCCTTTCTTCTTCATCATAGGATTTTATTGTTATTTTCTTGCCAGGATCAATGACATTTTCAGAGAATCCTAGTTGTGTAAGCAGACTGTAAGTACAAATATTCAACCCTGGGCCTCCATCTATCAAAACATGTTTGACCCTGTGTTTGTGGATCATGTATTCAATATGCAATGGCTGGTTATGTGGATTATTTAGTGAGTTGTCATCTTCTTCTGAGAAGGTCAGATAGTGAGGTGAAGTCAGATGACCCACCATAGGTTGAAACTGATCAATGTCTAAATCTTTTGGAACGTTGGTGGTGAGAAATGCTTTGTCTAGGATCTCTTTGTGAGAAGATGAAAGTTTTAGCAATTCAAAGATTGAGATTTGAGAATTTGTCCTTTTCAATTGTTCAACGACACTATATCCAGAAGATGATGATGAAGTTAACCTTTTAAATTTGTCCAAGGTTGATTCTTTTTGTTTGTTTGGCAAGGCTGATGGGTTTGATGTTGCTTGAGTTGGGTCGGAAGAACTAGCTCCTTGGAGGGTGACTTTCTTTTGAGAATGGGTGAGAGCTCTTGCATATCATGATTCATTTGGTTTTATCTTGGACTATAATCACATTGCAATATTTCGAGTGGGAAGGCTCAATCATGTTGATAACACTGTCCTGATTAGCATAAGTATAATTTACCTTGGCACCTCCTTTGGTCTTTGAAGAATCACCTTGTTCGTAAGCAAGAAAAAGGTCTTTAAATGCTTTATGATTTGCATTAGTTGGATGATTCCCAACAACAAATTTACCAGTGTCTATGAGATCTTGAATATCATGTTTTATCTTCATGCAATTGTTTATGTTATGACCTTTATTCCAATGGAAGTCATAGTATTCATTTTCTCTCCACCATCTTGGTTTAACTTCTGGATCATATGGTTTGGAGTTATTTGGTAGTTTTATCAAGTTGTTTGCCAACAGAGTTTTGAAAGTGGATTCATATGATTCTTCGAGAGGAGTAAAATCACGCTTAGGTTTGGAAAGCCAAGGCTTTTCTTTGAACCATTCCTTTGTTTTCTTTAGCAGATTTTTTGCTGCAACCTCAGTGGCTTAAAGTGCTTGTGTACCACTAGCCAAGTTGAATATTGTGGATTTTGAGTTGGCTTTGACAGTGTCTACTACTCCATCATTAACAACATTCTTGTTATTGTCTTTGCCAAACTTCCAATACTTGTTCTTCTCTTTAGAGCTAGATCCTGGTTGTGTTTCTTTCCAAGGTGTGATATCCCCCTTCTTTATGAGCACACCTTCCATTCGAATGGCATTATCTACCATTTTGTTAAATGATGGGTGTACTTGCATTTGTATACTATATTTCATTTCAGGGACCAAGTTATTGACAAATATATCCATTTTCTTAGAGTCTGGGATAGGTCGTGGATACCTAGAGAACATCTTTCTCCAACATTGGAGGAAAGTAAGAAGAGGTTCCCCTGTTTTCTATTGAGTATTACAAAGATCGATCATAGTCACAGGATGTCGAATGTTGTATGAATATTGTTGTAAGAATAGTTGGACTAGTTCTTCAAACATTTTTATTCCTTTGGGTAGACTTGAGAACCATTCCATTGCTTGACCCCCTAAACTCCTTGGGAAGAGGTGCAGGAGGTAAGTTTGATCATGCATGAACTCCATATAGGCAACACAAAATTCCCTAACATGATCTTTAGGATCTGAGGTACCATCATATTTGTCAAATTTTGGGATCTCCACTCATGAAGGAAATGGAGGCATGTATAAATTCTTGTCAAATGGAAAGGGACATATTGTTTCCAGAGAATATTGGTTTGGGGACTTGTCCTTATTCTTCAGTTCTAGGACTTCCATCTGTAAGGCTAGTAATTGTTTGTGTACCATGAGTATAGGTGAGTCTTCCTTTTTAGTAATGAGTGTTTGGACATCATATCTAGTAGGAAGTTTGGCACCTTGAGTGGAATAACTATTCATTCACCTCCCTTTAGTGGGTGGAATGCATATCTACCCATTCATCAATCCCAGATACATAAATAATAATTGTTGTTTCGTCATGTCTAGCCCTTAATACGTCTGTAATAGACTGTCCGACCATTTTTGCTAGTTATAAGAAATAGTCTTCCTTCTCTCGGGTCATGATAACTTTCATTAGTTTTCTAAAGTCTTTGTCCTTTTGACAGCCAATAATTTCTTTTTCTGGAGGTTCAGTGTCTTCACCAGTCTCACTTGATGATGAGGAATCATTATTATTTCTAGGAATGTTATTATCATCCTTGTTTCCATCATTGTGTTCTATCTCATGCATAGTGGGAGATTCAGGCTCATCAAAAATTGGTCTGCGTGATGATGATGGTATGTCAGTGAGTGGATCCTTCACGTAGAATGGATTATCTTGATATTTGAAGGGTTGTTCTTTGCCTTTGGCTTCTTTCTTGCGAGAACTCCTGGTTTGTGTAGGCATTTTTATGGATTAGTGTGACCTAAAGTTGTTTTTGATGCAGAGGTCAAGATCAATTTCAGAGCTAGTTGTTCTGTTTAGAGTATTGTTTGGGAGAAACAACTGAGATTTAGTCTGGTTTCAGGAATGATCTATCCTGTATAAGACATTATCTAAGTGACTAAAATTTGATAGGTAGTTGATTGAACTAGCTGAAAGATGATCGACCAAATCATGCAATGCAAATGGCAGAGGTACACTGTCTTGATCTGTTTATGCTCAGGAAAATTGATAACCAGTATTATGTTCGCTGTAAGCTATTTTTAGGAAAGCTTGATTGTTCTATTCTGACAAAACTAGAGACTCGTACGACATGATTTTTTGAACTAGATGACAATTTAGCAAGTACAGGATGACAAAAGTTCTGTTTCGTATGAGTTGCTGTCTCTTACCATACGATAGATGGGTATGTGCAGGATGAAAAAAGACTCAGAGCAGTTCTATTTTGTACGACACAAGATACAGAACCAGATGACAGATTAAAATGATTTGTACGACACAGGATCAGATCTAGGATGACAAATCAGAAGACTTGTATGACATTGGATCAGGTATAGCACGATAAATTATCAGACTCGTACGACTGTTCATAGGACAAAGCTTAGAAATTTTGAGTTTTTTCAATTATTGAGTATGATAATTGAGTATGACCAATTCTGAGATGGACTGATTTTGGACCAGGATACAAAATTTTGACTTAAGATTGACAAGTTTCTGACACAGACAAAGTTTCGACTTAGGATGGACTAGTTTCTGACACGGATAGAGTTTCGACTTAAGATGGAAAAGTTTTTGAAATGGATAGATTTTTGACTTAAGATGGACAAGTTTCTGACACAGACAGAGTTTCGACTTAGGATGGACTAGTTTCTGACACGGACAAAGTTTCGACTTAAGATGGAGTAGTTTCTGACACGGATAGAGTTTCGACTTAGGATGGACTAGTTTCTGACACTGATAGAGTTTCGACTTAAGATGGACAAGTTTATGACACAGATAGAGTTTCGACTTAAGATGGAAAAGTTTGTGAAATAGACATAGTTTTGACTTAGGATGGACTAGTTTCTAACACGGGCAGAGTTTCAAATCAATGAGTTGTTTCTTGTCTTCTCCAATTTTGGTATTTCAATTTTTTTTTCAGGGATGAAAACATAGAAAACAAGTAGCATGTATAGTGACTCCAATCACAACATGCAAACCCTAAGGAATTTGGTGAGGAAAGAAAACCTTTGCTTGTAGACTCAGGTACACACCCAATGGCTAATCAAAATACGGCTGCTGAGTCTCACACAATGGATTCTCAACGTCATATTATCCGACTCCAAACGCTAATGGGGTAATGAAATGACAAGTATCTTGGGAGAGTTACTATATCTCTTGCACAAAGATTATCCCCCTTTTGGAGGTGAACCGGGTAGCTTCTGATTTTACTTGGAACTAGTCAGGGATCCGTTTAACATGTCGAGGTATAAACTCAATTAAGAGGTCTCCCAGCCTTGAAAACCAAGATTTAATATACCCAAAAGTACGGAGGAGAGCTATTCCTGAGCACTGTCATTGACTTGATTTTCATCAAATCACGTTTATTTTATAGTGGGTTGGAGTACTTGGCATCTAGCCATTCCCACTTAGGTCATTCCCCTCACACCGGTTGTAATGGCTTTAAGAGTTTTTCAACCCCTCGAGAGGGCAGGCCTGCTAAAGATGTACAAATCTCAAACAAAGAAAAAGCCTCAAGGGTCTGGATTTCTAATTGTATAGAAAAAGACAAGAGCATACTCTCCTACCTCTCAGAATCTTCTAAAAACACAAAATACAGATTTGTTCTTTAACCAGATAGCAAGTTATGTTCCTAAAAAATGAATTAAAAGAATACACAATGTTTAGTCGATTCTCCTTAGGCAACCTGCAAAGACAACGAATCAATAGTCATATTGTCTTTATGCGACAAGCATATTATTTGACAAGTATTATGCAAAAACTGATTAGGCTGTGAAAAAATATGAGATAGACAGATAAACAGTCAGGGTCAGTCGTCAGAATAATCAAATAATCATGAAAATGTGCCTCTTTTTTTTAAAAAAATTTTTTTACCAGAAAATATAGAGTCGTACGACAGTATAAAAATTCATACAATAGAGGATCCTAGCTTGTATGAAATAGGATTCCAGTTCATACGACACTTGCATTTTTTTCATTTCAGCTTGTGGTAATTGTCGTACAAGATGTACAGACGAAAAATCAAAAAATCTGAAATTTGGAAAATAACAAAAAAAACAAGCAGTCAGTCTTGGAGGCCAAAAAATGTAGTCTTCTACCCCACGGTGGGCGCTAGAGATGTGTGTGTGAAAAAGTGGTCTGTAAGCTCCAAGCACAACACTTCAATTAAGTCAATATATGCATGGTTAGTAATCAATAATCAATAAGTAATAAACCATAACAAAGCGACTAATTGCCTTCTAATAGATGCGAGTATAAGATTGCTCTCAGATTGTTATAAGCAATACCAGTGACTAGACTACACCAAGATGAAGGATTTAATATATATGATATTAACTATATGGATGCAAGATGGATGAATAATTCAAGCAAATAATCAATTCAAGCAATAATGGATGTAAACAATGATGGATGAAAATGGATGCAAATAATCTAAAAAGCACTTTCAACATGATCGCGATGACTTTTCTCCAAATTTACAGGGTGGATCAATATCAGTCTATATATCTCAGATCCAAAATTAAATCGCGATCCAGAACGGGTAGCTCCTTATTTCACTCATTTTATCTCCCTTTCCCACATAGTCAATAAGTCAACTTTCTCATTTACAAAAGAGGGCAAATCACACTTCAACCCTTGCAAACCACTTTGTATTCATATCCTTATTCCCTTCAAAGTGGATTCAATCCCCTCTTTTGAATGTAAATTTCCTTTAAGTGAAAATCATCCTAGTGACTTCCTTTCTCTCTCCTAGGTGGGGAGTCACTAGGGTTCAATTTTCCACTTTACATTTTGGTGAACCCAACGCCTTACACTTCAATTCTGATTTCTTATTAGATTTGAATTATTGCACTTTGAATTTAAAAATTTCATTTCCAAGTTTCATCTTTTTGTAAATTCTAGAGGTTAATTGCATAAAAACCCTAATTTTTTATTTTGTCAAAATTGAGCTTGTGAAGTGTAGAATTTTAATTGCTTGTTTCAGATCTAATTTCCATTTCAAAATTGCAATTCAAATCTGTCTTTTTATTCTAAAAATTAAGTGGTTAAAAAGAAAAACCCTAATTTGTAAGAATCTCCTATTTCAACCTTTGACTGCTAATTTGACTGATCTAGACATCTCCAAATCAACAGTTTTTTTGGATTTTGCAATAAAATCATAATATCTATCATCCTTGAAATTTTTTGAAAAAAGTTTGTTGGACCATGTACACTTTCAACACAGTCCCTGACTTTTTTCCTGAAATTTTAGGAGATGGAATTGACTGTCTTTTTCTGCTTAAATCCATAAAATCGACACACTTTATCAATTTTTACACCTCATAAGGTAAAAAAAAAATTCAAATTTCACCACTTTCATCTTTTGAATTAATTTTCATAAAAAGGTCCTAATTTTAGATCTTTTCCAACAAATTAAGATTCTAATTTAGAGACTTTCAATTGCAATTAATAAATTGGATTTACTTGCTCTTTCACATATGATTACATTGTGTTTCACATATATTTACTACAATCATGTGTTAGATAAGGGTTTCTTTCATTTCATGTTGCTTCTCTTCATTCATAGCACTTGGTCATATTGTGTTGTTAGGATTTCAAAATTATTCCCTTTTCATTTAGATCCCAAAGATTTAATGTATCATTTATGTTACATTATGGTGATGTTATTAACAAAATGCATTTCCTATGTTAATCACCTCAAAGCTTTTGTAGACCCTAAACCTAGAGATCCTAACCCTTGTATCTCTCCTAGGGTATCTTGTGTGGATGAGATGAGACCTAATGCTTTAACCAATTATCTTTTTTAAAAAGAGAAAGCCTTGGAACATAATATGGATCCATTTTCTTCTCATACACATACCCTTGAGCAAGGGGGGCAAAATAAAAACATTAACATTCTTACATCTTTAGATCCTCCTTATTCTTCTAAAACTCATCTTCAACATCAAAGTGTATGTAGGGAGGATGATGTCATGCATTTTATTCATGACCTTTCCCCTCACATATAAATGACTAAAAATGAGCTTTCAGATGATGAAGATGTTCATCCCCAAAGATTGTTATTTCACATGATACTCCTTCATCTACAAATCTTTTTCTTCCCCCTTACACATCAGATTTTAAAGAAATTCATGACCCTATTCATCCATATAGTCAATTGCAACATTCTTATAGTCGTGGCTTTCATATAATAACAAAACAAGGTTTTAAAGGATGAGGAATTGGAAAATTTGAGCAAGGAACTCGTGTCTCTATTAACCCTCCTACACAAACTACTATATAAGGCCTAGGAAATGGTACTCCTCTTTCTATGGATGAATTCCTTAGGCTCCAAAACTTTAGAAATTATCTTCAAAGACAACAAATCAAAAGAACCCTCAAGAATGCTTCTTCTTCAAAATGTCCTTTTTATTCATTTCATCAAACCCATGACCATAATGCTGATGATTGCCCCAATTTTCAAACATCGATTCAAGATGGAATAAACAATGGCAAAATTAGAGTTATGGATAGTAATCCTTCTTCTTCTAACAATCCTTCTCCTTCATGTCAAGAAGATATTTATCATCCTAAGAGACTAGCTGCAATAATTAATTGGAGATTGAAATATGATAGGAACATTTCCTTTCCTCCTCAAAAAAAGAATAAGAATCTTAAGCAATTGAAAGGTATTGAATATTGCATTTTTCATGATTTATATTCACATTCTCTAGGGAAATGTTATACATATAAGAAATTTGTTCAAAAGAAATATGATCTTCCATGAATTTCTCTTACAATAGATCTAGCTATCTTCCTTGACATCAGAATAGTACCTTAGAACCTTTTTTTCTTCATGTTTCTCCTCACCTTATTAGATTAATAATCAAATTAGTTGGGGGCTTTTTATCATTTGTGGTGGTGTTGTTTCAACTTTACATACTTTAAGGCAGCAACATGAAATTCATTTTCCTCCTTCTTTCTATATATTTATCTCTTCTTTGTGCATTATTAATTATTAGATCTCCTTTCTTGAGTAAGGTTATTCTTATGTGAGCATATAATTGTTCTTTGGTTTTTCTCTTTGCTTGAGAATAGTTTCTTTAATGAGTAGTGCACTTCTTCTCTCTCTTTCAATCTCTTGGAAAAATGACCTCTTTTATGGTTTCGATTATTCACAAGTATGATATGCCCCTTAGCATGGAATGATCTCCTGAGAAGTATGTATCCCTTCCTTGAGAGGATTTGTTCCATTAAGAAGGTATATAACTTGAAAATAATCACCATCAGAAGATGTGTAATGTTTTCTCCTTGTTCTCCTCACTTGGGGGGCAAGGATTTTTGCTCATTTCTCTACCTTTCTGTCTCATTTATCATTATTTCCTTTAGGGGTTGTATTTTTCATATGTGATTATCATTTCTTACAAAGGTATTCTTTTATGATTAATCCCCCTTGGGGAATATGTGATACTTTTTCTCTCTTCCTTTCAAAGATTACCACTTATTGAGACATGCATTTTACATATACTAATGTCTTTGCTTGCATGCATTCATGAAAGTACATTGTGCATTTGATTATGTTTAATCTTCCTCTAGAAGATTGTGTAAGTTCTTCGAGCATTTTCCCTACACTTGGGGGGAAATGATCCCTCTCTCTCTTTCTCTAGGGATCCACTTCACCTATTTTGTGGATGATGTGAGTTATATTACTTGATGTCATTCCTTGTGCAAAATTGTTGGTGGTTTTCTCAAGGGTTCTCTCTTATACAAGAGGTGTAAGTCCTTGAATACAACCTCTTTCACACTTGTAAATTTACATTTATTATAAATTCATCCATCCCTCATCAAGAATCCCTTTTACCAAGGAATAGGAGGAAGGATTGCATTCTTGTTCTCCCCTTTTCTTTGTTCTAGAAGATTTTATGTTTGTCTGATACAACTCCTCTTGGAGGAAGATGTATTTTGAGAAAATATATCTTCTCCTAAAAGGATCACCTTTACACTTAGAACAAGATATCTCTTTCCAACTATCCTATCCTTGCTTGAAGAGTATTCCCTCTCTTTCTTGTATTTATGACATTGTTGCATAATGGATATCTTATTTGTGATGAAGGTAGGTATCCTTGTTCTACTTTTCTTAAGATATCAACATCAACCTATGTTGACATCTTAAGAGGGGTGCACCCACACTTCTCCTTCGTATCATACTTCTGTCATGCATTGTACAGTGGGACATTCTTGGAACTAGTGGGAAGCCTCTTAGAGAAAGATGTCATGAATTTTCTCTTGTACAATGGGACATTCTTGGAATCAGAGGGAAGCCTCTTCTAGAAAGATGCCATCACTTTTCTCTTGTAAAATAGGTCATTCTCAAAACTAGAGCACAAACTGTCAGAGTAAAATGATGCTGCTTTTTTTCCTTGTATAGTGGGTCATTCTCAAAACCAGAGCACAAAATGTTAGAGCGAGATGACGCAATTTTTCTCCTATGTAGGGTGATTATTCTCAGAACCAGAGCACAAACTCTTAGAGCGAGATGTCATGCCTTTCTTGACATTTGTACTATATATCTTATACAAGTTGTAGCGTAATTGGGCATAGACTTCTATGAGGTGCTTTGAACCTCACTTACACACACACACATGAGGTTGGGTGGAACTAACAATGTTCTCACTCTCCTCCCTTACATAGATCACCTAGACAGACTCTGGGTGTTAGATTTCCAGGTTTTTTTGTCCATGGATCACCTAGTTTTAGGGGCAAGATGTCCATGATTTCTCTCTTGTTCTGCTTTCTTCTCATGAATCACCAAAGTGTGTATACATGTCCTCTCTCTCTCCTTCCTCTCATGAACCCATAGTTTTACTATTGATGGTTCATGGATGATGTCAGCTTTTCTATTTTATGTGACCACTTGTGTTTATATGGTGGCATTTGTCTTTGTGTTTTAATAAGTTGTTGAGACATATAAATATTGAGGTCTCTTCGGCTAGTTGTTTTGTTGTCTTGTGTCTTGTTTTTGTCATGTGTCTTTTGTGCTTTGTTTTTTTTTGTGTGTCTTGTTCCTTTTTGTTTTATGTACTCTTGCATATGTATGAGTGTGCTAAGATCCTAAGATTCAGGGATTGGATCCTCAAGATTATTGATGTCTTATACTCCTTGTGGTACTACTCCACATCTCTCATTCTTCATCACTCTTTCTTCTACTTTACCGATAGTATTGGCATAAGCCATACTCCTGCTAAAGTGGGTGATAAATGTATCATCATAAAATTGTGACCCTAGAAATTTTAACCATATTTGAGGTCCTCACCTTGGCAACAATGCTTCCTTTTCCAACTGAGACCCCCATCTGCACCTTATCCCTTGATTTCCTCTTGTTTGAGCCTTGAAATTTCCTCAGGAACCTTTCCAGGCCCCAAGATAGGGCAGGATAGGGGCGTGGCGCCCCTGTCCTCCCCTCTTAGGGTGGCCCCAAGATAGGTCACCTTGGTCCTATATGTATTTTGGGATTCCTAACTTCGTTGATGTCGACCTTTGATGAATTAACTTTTTGAGGTGTGTATAAAAGGGGGTTGGACTTCTCACTTGCAAGGGGATGGATGAGTAGATATACACAAAGAGGCAAAATCCAAGCATTCAAGGATAAGAAATTCAAAAATCTCCATTATCATCAAGCATTCAAGCATTCAATTCTTCTTCATTCATCCATTAGAGAGACATTACAATATTCATTTGCAAACATGTGTGTGTATGTTAGGGTCTTATCATGTTACATGCCATTTCATGTGACACTTGTGATTTCTTTCAAGAAGCAAAGCAATCATCATCAACAAATTGCAGATCTACAAGGTATACATTTCCATTATTTACATTCAAGCATTTGCAATTACTTTCTTTCAAGGTTGATTCCTCAACCAGGGTTTGAATGAGGCAAACCCCTATACATAAACCTTCTTCCCTTCTTTTTTGTGTGTAGATTGCAGGTGCACAACTGTATATTCAGATTTGGACTCCATTTACAGAGGTGAAAAAACCCTTTTCGTTTCATAGATTTTTCAGAGGACCGTGTGCACTTTCAACACAGTCCTGACGACTTTTCTCCAAATTTACAGGGTGAATCCGTATCAGTCTAAATATCTCAGATCCAAATTTATACCGCGATCTAGAACCGGTAGCTCCTAATTTCACTCATTTTATCTCCCTTTCCTACATAGTCGACAAGTCAACTTTCTCATTTACAAAAGGGAAAATCACACTTCAACCCTTGCAAACCACTTGGTATTCACATCCTTATTCCCTTCGGATTTGAATCTAGTGGATTCAAGCTCTTCTTTTGAATGTAAAGTTCCTCTAAGTGAAAATCATCCTAGTGACTTCCTTTCTCTCTCCTAGGTGGGGAGTCACTAGGGTTCAATTTTCCACTTTACAATATGTAAGATTGAATCATTATGAAAATTAGATTATTGGTGATAAGAACAAAGGTGTAATGAATAGAACAAGGTTAGTTATTGAAGAAGTATGTTTGATTTCTAAAGTTGAACCTAAAGATGTTGTTGAAGCTTGTCAAGATGAAAACTGGATGAGAGCTATGGAAGAATAACTAGATCAGATTGAAAAGAATAATATTTGGGAACTTGTGCTTAGACCTAAGGATAAGAATATTATTGGTACTAAATGGGTATTCAGGAGAAAATTGAATAAAGCCAGTGAAGTTGTCAGAAATAAAGGAAGATTGGTTTGCAAAGGATATTCACAGCAAGAAGGATTTGATTATGAGGTGACTTTTGCTCTGGTTGCTAGACTTGAAGCTGTTAGACTGTTGCTTGCATATGCTTCTTACAAAGATTTCAAGGTATATCAGATGGATGTCAAACCTACCTTTTTGAATGGTGATCTAGAAGAAGAAGTTTTCATTGAGAAACCTAATAGATTCTCATTATCTAATGGAGACATGGTATGTAAGTTGAAGAAAGCTCTTTATGGATTGAAACAAGCCCCTAGAGATTGGTATGTTAGATTAGATAAATATTTTTTGAAATTAGGATTTACTAAAGGTGTTGTTGACAGTAACTTATATTTCAAGATTGAGAATGCTAACATTCTGATTGTTGAAGTCTTTATTGATGTTGATGATATTATCTTAGGTTTGTAGATTTCATAGACTAAAAAAGGTATATTCATATCTCAAACTAGGTATGTAAATGAATTGTTGAAGAAGTTTGGATTAGATGACTGCAAACTGGTTGGAACTCCTATGTTGACTGGTTGTAAATTGTCTAAGAATGATGAATCTCTGAAAGCTAATTAGATTTTGTACAGATCTATAATTGGTGGACTGCAATATCTTACTTAGACTAGGCCGGATATTATGCATGTTGTGTGTAAGGCTGCTAGATATCAAGTTGATCCGAAAGAGAGGCATGTCACTACTGTTAAGAGGATATTCAAATGTTTAAAGGCAATTGTGAACTATGGTCTATGGTATCCGAGGAATGATAATTTCATGCTATGTGCCTACATTGATGCTGGTTGGGTTGGTGATGTTGATGATCGAAAGAGAACTACCGGTGGAGCATTCTTTTTGGGAAAGAAATTGGTGTCTTGGGATAGTAAGAAATAGGCTCCAATGTCCTTATCTACTATTGAAGTTGAGTACATTTTTGCTACTAGTAATTGCACTCAGTTGTTTTGGATGAAGAAAATGTTGAAAGATATTAGAGTTATCTATGATGAGCCTACTATTATTTAATATTATAATTCCAGTGCTATTAACATGTCAAAGAATCTAATAGAGAACAACAAGATACCAATCAAGAGGATCAATGAAGTGATAACCTGGAAGAAGGAGATATACAGGTGGTGTTATAGGACTATGAGGAAGTAGATTCAAATCACATTACAGATAAAACCACCAGAGACGACCTTAGTAGCGACTATGAAGAAGCCCAAAAGTATTTGATCCTTGGAGGAATCTCATTGTCAGGATCACAATAATCTATGGAGATGGTGAAATCCACCTTCCAACAATCACCAATGACCTCACTGCTTAATGCTAAGTGGGCTGAGGTCGAAGATGTTGACCAAAAGATAACCACCCAGAATATTCAAGAGGAAGATTTCCACACAAATGAAGTAGCAGAGCAAAAGAGAGGGGGTAAAAAAGGGCCTAAATCTACCCCTCAGGATAATTTAGTCAAGATAAGAAACTAGACCAAAGCTGACATGGGTTTTAACCCCTCTCCTCCTTGAAGGAAAAAAGCAAGCCAGATCAGAGATCATGAGGCAAGAAAGAATATAGCGGATGGTACTCAATTGACCATCCATGAGGTATGTTCCCTAGTTAGAAAATGAAATTATTTCATGGAATATTCATGGACTGAATAGTCCACATAAACATGATGTTCTTATAAATTTAGTCAGAGAACATAAACCAGACATTGTTATTATCCAAGAAACTAAAATGACTAAAGAGAAAGTAGAAAAGATTAAGATTTTTAAGGATGGGGAAGTTTTTGGTGGGATCTCTGAAGGTGATTCTATTGGAATAAAATGAACCCAAGAACACTGAGAGAGGGGGGGGGGGTGAATCAGTGTTCTACTGGTAAGACAAGATTTTAACCTTTTATAACATACACATATAAATCGGTAAATGAAGAAATATACAACATGAACCAAATAAATGAGCCACATGAATGAACACCATAACACACTTAATTTATATGTGGAAAACCTCAAAGAGGAAAACCACGGTGGGATTTGTGACCCACAATATCAATTCACTAGCCATATGAAAGATATTACATAGAATGGGGGCCTGCACATGCAGGAAGGCACACTGTCTAGAGCACATTGCTCAACATAAAAGAGTCTCACTGACTACAAGCTTCTTCAAAAATAAAGCAGTAAAATTGAACTCACAAAATGCATCTGCAATGCCAAAAAGAGTTCCAGTTAAAGCTCTGTTCTATACTAGTTCATAAACCCTGAACCTTCTATCGGTATCTCCTTTCCTCCAAGAATGCTTTACAAACTATCTACTGATCATAGCATGATATTACATTTGCATACAAAATGACCTTCATACACATCCTTTGCATTACACAGTTTTGCTACCATATCATATATGTTGCCCTCTATCAAAATGACCTAACAGTCTGACTTATATACCCTTACAAACAATATGCCTTATCATATATGTTATCCTCTATCAAAATGACCTAACAGTTTTGCTACCATATCATATATGTTGCATTACACTACTCATACATATCCTTTGCATTACACAGTTTTGCTACCATATCTCTTTTCTCTGAACCTTTTCCCTCAAGAAATGATACTTAAGCTCAAAGTGCTTGGTTCTAGAATGTAAAACCGGATTATTGGAGATATTAATTGTACTAGTATCGTCACAAAATATACTTATCAGTTCAGATACAGGAACTTTGAAGCCATTTAATACATGCTTCATCCAAATTGTCTGAGTGCAGTTCATGAAAGTTGCAACATACTCTGCTTCCGCTGTAGACTGAGAGATACAACTCTGCTTCTTACTCATCCATGAGACCAGTCTACCACCAAGAAAGAATGCACTACCGGTTGTGCTTTTCCAGTCATCTATATTGCCTGCCCAATCAACATCTGTGTATACTTTCAAGTTGAAATCCTTGCTATAAGGATACCACAATCCATAGTCAACAGTTCCCTTCAGATACCTAAGAATCGGCTTGACTGCAACCAAATCAAATTCTCTTGGGCTTTTCTAGAATCTTGCAGTAATGCCAACTGCATGTGCAATATCCAGTCTACTATGCACTACATAATGCAACTTACCAATCATTGATCAGTATTCCTTCTCATCAACTAATTCTGAGTCATCTTCTTTAGATAGTTTACAACCAGTCACCATCGAAGTACCGAGCGGTTTGCTATCTTCCATGCCAAAGGTCTTCAACACCTCTTTGACATACTTGGACTAAGTGATAAAGATTCCATCCTTCATCTATTGGATCTACAGTCCAATGAAGAATTTAATCTCCCCTATGAGTGACATTTCAAACTCTTTCTTTATCTCATCTGCAAACTCATGACTCATCTTGTCATCTCCACCAAAGATAATGTCATCAACAAATACCTCACAGATCAGGATCTGATCTCCTTCAGACTTCAAGTAGATATTACTATCTTCACTTGTTCTCTCAAATCCAATCTTCACAAGATGGGAATGCATACATTCATACCATGCTCTAGGTGCCTGCTTTAGTCCATATAAGGCTTTATGTAGCCTACATACCATGTCACTGTCTCCAGATAGGGAAAACCCATCTAGTTGCTCAATATAAACCTCCTCTTTAAGTACACCATTTAGGAATGTATATTTTACATCCATTTGATATACTTTGAAACCTTTAAAGGTTGCATATGCAAGAAGCATACAGACTCCTTCCAATCTGGCTACGGGAGCAAAGGTTTCTCCATAGTCTTCTCCTTCTTCTTGAGCATATCCTTTGCACACTAATCTGGCTTTGTTCCTAATCACTATGCCATCCTCATTCAACTTATTTCTGAAAACCCATTTAGTACCAATGACATTTTTTTTCTCTGGTCTGGGTATCAGAGACCATGTACCATTCTTCTCTATATGGTCAAGTTCCTCTTCCATTGCCTTGATCCAATCTTTAGCCTTATGTGCCTCTTTGAATGATTTAGGTTCAAATTCAGAGATCATACATGAGTTTTCTCTGACCTTTCTTCTTGTAAGGATTCCTGCATCCTTATCTCCTATGATCTGCTTAGGATCATGATTCAGCTTGACATACTGAGGAATGGTCTTGATAGATTCCTCTTTCTTTTCTTCTTCATCCTCATCTGCATCAGTATCGACATCTACATTTGCCGGTGTAGGAACATTGTTACTGGTACTCGGTTGATTGTCAACTGATTCCTAGAAGGTTGCAACCGGTTCGTTTACTGCTTGCTCACTGCCGGTTTCCTTAGTTTTCTTAGAGGTTTCATCAACTCTTACATTGATGCTTTCCATAATTCTCTGAGTCCTATTGTTGAAACACTTAAGAGCTTTGCTCCTGATGGAATATCTTAGGAATATTCCCTCATCACATTTCGCATTAAATTTGCTCTGGTGTTCACTCCTCTTGATGTAGCATTTGCTACCAAACACTCTAAAGTAGCTATCCACAGGTGTCTTACCGGTCCAATACTCATAATGAGTTTTATCCTTACCTTTCTTGATGAGTACCCGGTTCATTGTGTAGACTGCAGTGCTCACCGCTTCTCTCCAAAAGGTGTGAGCTACCTTTCCTTGAATCAACATGGTTCTAGCTGCTTCAACCACAATCTGGTTATTCCTCTTTGCTAGGCCATTCTGCTATGGAGTTTGGGGGGCAGACAATTTCCTCTTGATGCCATGTTCTTCACAGTACTTGTTGAATTCACTGGAAGTGAATTCCCCTCCTTGATCAGTTCTCAGGCACTTGATCCTTTTACTGCTTTCCTTCTCCACTAATGCTTTGAAAGCTTTGAACTTTACAAAGGCTTCAGACTTGTCTTTCAATAATGCGACCCACATCATTCTTGAGCAGTCATCAGTGAGAATCATGAAGTACCTATCACGCTGCACACTTCTAGTTTTCATAGGACCACACAAATCAGTATGCACAAGATCAAGCGAGTTGTTAGCGGAGAAAGATTTACCTTTAAAGGTTGAGGAAGACATTTTCCTCAATTGACACTCTCTGTAGAAGTATTATCCGGTTTGCTTAGCACCGACAACCCTCTAACTACCTTGATCTTACTAGCCTTCATAATGTTATCAAAATTTACATGGCAGAGTCTCCTATGCCATATCCAACTATCATCAAATTTAGCCATAAGACATGTACTTATATTTGCATTCAGCTGAAATAGGTTACCTTTGGTTTGCATGCCGGTGGCCACCAATTCATGTTTATTTCCTCTGATTCTGCAAACTCCATTCTTGAATTCTAGAGTGAGGCCACTGTCATTCAGCTGGGCAACACTTAGAAGGTTGTGTCTAAGACCATCAACCCAATACACATTGTTAGCACTACTCTTTCCATTCAGAAAGATGGACCCTCTTCCTTTGACCATGCATGGTGCATCATTGCCAAAGCGAACCACACCACCATCATACTCCTCCAAGGATAGAAACTTTCTCCGGTCACCAATCATATGGTGAGAACAACCACTATCAATGACCCACTCATTGGAATTATCAAACCGGGAGACAAGGGCCTTCTTGTCTGACACATCTTCCTTGACAACAACAAACACAATATCTTCATTTTCTTCATCCTCTGATTCTTCATCTGTGACACCTTCATCAACTACCACAAAACAATTTCTCTAGTTTCCTCCTTTGAATTTATTGAACCTTTCCAATTTGTCCTTGTTGTCGGCATTAGGATAGTTTACAGAAATATGTCCTATCCGGTTACAAGAAAAACATTTCAAAGGTAGCTTACCTTTGTATTTGCCGGTTCCTTTAGGAAGTTTCTTGGAAATGAGAGCTTCAAATGCCATCAGAATCTCCTCATCATCCATTTCTTTGCCCTGTCTTGGTTCACCACTAGTGCTATCTTCTTTTCCTTTTCTGGATGGTACTGCAGAAGCTTTAAAAGCTGATTCAGTCTTTTGAACACTGCAATTGAAACTATTTAGCTCATAGGCTATCAACTTTGCATTGATGGAGTCTAGGGATACCTTAGTCTTGTCTATTGATCTTAGCTCCTAAATAGCAACAACCCTTATTGCATAGACCGACAATAGGGATCTCAGGACTTTGCTTACCACAGTGGAATCTTCTATTTTACCACCTACACTCTTGATATCTCCAACAATGGTTTTGATTCTTATTCCTTAATGTTGAATGGTCTCACCTTCAACCATCCGCATATCTTCAAACTTCCCTCTAAGGCTTTCTTCCTTAGCCTATTTTACATGCTCATCACAACCATAGATATTTTCAAGAGTATCCCATACCTCTTTGGGATTTACCTTATCCTGAACATCAATAAACTCAATGTTAGATAACCTACTAATTAGGGCTTCCATGACTTGCCCATTCTCCTGCATCTCTCTCTCTTGGTCATCGATGAGAGTACTGGTAGGAGCAACATAGACATTCTCAACATAGCTCCAATGTTGAGCACCCATGCTTTTGATGTATATCTTCATTCTGTCTTTCCATATATTGAAATTTTCTCTGTTAAACTTTGGACCTTCCCTCTTCATCATTAGACTGGGATCTTTACCTCAAGCGGTTAAGCTTATAGCATAGAGGACCTAGAGGATGCTCTGATACCAATTGATAACTCAATGATGAATGGATAGTACTAACCCGGTACTGAGAGGGGGGTGAATCAGTGTAGACAAAAATATAGTTCTAAACCAGTTTGACAGCAGACACTTCAAATGACTGGCAAACAGTGACACCAGTTTGAAATAGAGTGCAACCGGTAAAGCTAAGAATGACTGAGACAAGCATTAACCGGTTACTCACTTAGCTTTTCACTCAGCTCAAGACTACACTACCATTTCACCCTTATGCATAAACAGGTAATCTATCATCAGACCATAATAATAGCTAGTTCAACATGTTTTATTGACAGGCATAAAACACAGAACCATCATATGCTTGACAGACAATAGCAAAGCATCACAAGATAAAAGCATCACACATGACACACATATTTTTCATGGGGAAACCCAACTAGGAAAAACAACAGTGGGGATGAATACCCACAAGCTATTTTTGAACTCTTTAGAAGTCCACTCTGTTAGGAGCCTTGTTCGGTTAGAGACATTACAATAGGTTCTGCTAGGAACCGATCCTGTTAGGGATCACCCGGTTAAGGGATGGCTAGAATACCCAGTTAAGGGTTAAACCCTGTTAAAGGTTACCTTGTTAGAGGATTTCAAGAACTCAATAGCTAAAGGATTTCGAACTCAATAGCTTTGGATTACCCCATTAAAGGATTTACAGCAAGCTGATTAAGGCTACCTTGTTAAGGGATTTTCCAACTGTTGAGGTGGTTAGAGATCAACAGGTATTACAATGATCTAGTAACAACATTCAATGCCAATGCAGATCCGCTCAAGCTCCTCTTCACCTTCTGCACTTACACTCTGTAGGTATCACTTCTCTCCTTTTGGTTTGGCAAGAATCACCTATCCCTTCTCTTGGATACACGCACACAACTTTTGCCAACAACCTCAGAAAGAGACACAATATTGACCTTATAGGAAAACAGATAGGTCGGTAGCATAAACCCTAAACCCTAAACCTGTTAGGTTAAGGAATTCAAACGGTTCAATCCTGACCATTGAGCACACTACATTAAATGAAATAGTTCTTGATCCAATCTCAAGACATTCTCCATCATCCATTTCCACCAATTTTATGGTGGCTGATAACCCATCACACATTATCACCATTTTACAGACTTATCACATTCCCAAGGTAGATAGGAACAATCTCCTTCATGCAAAATCCTTCATGCGCACAAGGCTTATGTGGCAACATGATCTGTTCTTTGTTACCATGCTAAATCATCAAACAAAGTCATCGGTTGAGCCACATAGGCTTGAAGCACTTAAACCGGAAACCCTAAAGTTGAGACTACCAACCAGTAGTCATACAACACTTCCATGTGCCAGTTCCCATAACTATATGCCAGTTCATCATGAACAAACACACTGCTTCACTTTGGCACAAATGCCGGTTCATATTGTTCTACCGATTCTCTCATATGCCGGTTCTCACTTCTTCAGCATATTGACATACATGACAACATACAATGTCATTATGTCCTCATACTGGTTCACATAATGCCAACAGAATTTGGTCCAACCATCTCTAGTCTCATTTACTATCTCATTGACTCTACCCATAATTAGGCCTATTTGCTCGATTTTGCTACTAAAGACTATTCTATTAGCAACATCTATACATCTTTTCATTTCCTCATTATTTATAGAGCCACACGTATTCAAAAGTTCAACTTCTTTGGTCTCTCTGTCCCTCCTGATTGCATCTAATCTTGTTGCATCTAACTTATTGTACAATGATAAAGGAATTTCCTTCAAAATCTGTACCAAATCCTTCTTATATATGTTTAGATATAACAAAATTGCTTCTTCTATTTCATCTTGCTCATTATCTTCTAAATATTCATAGAAATTTGACACATTTTTCAACATTCCATCTTTAGTTATTTCATCAATCAATTCTGCACAAGTCATTGGGGGGATTATAGTAACATTACCAAATTCAATTGCTTCATCTATCGCACTCTTTTTCTTCTTTCTAGGGGTTAAAGGAGCAGATGGAACATGATGCCTCTTCTTTTCCAGAGGTGTGGGTGTAGTTTTTACCTTTCTAACTAGCTTCCTCCTTGGTTCCACCTTCTTCTCCTCTACCAGATGCTTGTTAGCTTTCTTCCTCTATACCCTTCTGAATGAAAGAGGTTGATTATCCTCTGGATCAGAGTCATTGATAGTTCTGATACTTAATATAAGTATAGATCCAATAGCCAACAAGATGAGAGGGGGGGGGGGTGAATCATACAAACTTAATCTTCCATTAAAACATCAGATTCAACCTTGGTAACATATACTATAGTAATATAATCAAAACTATTAAACATGCAAGCTCAAAAGTATATAAACATCATAAACCTCATAACACTAGATTTAACGTGGAAACCCAAATAGGGAAAAGCACTATGGGATTTCAGACCCACTAAGAAATATACTCTTCTAGAGTATGCTCGATTAAAAGCAAATCCTGTTAAAGATTACAAACACATTGCTAGATGTGACCCGGTTAAGGGATTTCCCTCAGATTTGTTAGGATCTTCACCTTGTTAGAAGTGACCTTGTTAAAGGATTTCAAACACTCAATTAGAATGTCAACTTGCTAGAGGGTTTTACAAATAAGATTGTTAAGTCCACTCGGTTAAGAGATTTTCTGTCACTTTCACAAAATAATAGTAATAAAAATCTATCTGCAACTTCACATCTAAAATGCTAAAGCAGATTCCTATTTGTTCAATACAATCTTGACATAGAACTAATCTTGTCTATCTGCTGGGCTTCTATACTCTATTATTCTAACATGTCTTCAAGCTTCTATGCTTGGTAATCACTATGTATCATCCCTGTGCATACACTTGCCCGCATACATTGTTTATCAATAGTTTCCTATTTATAAACAATTAGGTAACCGCTTAATCTCCTTGACCACATTTCCCATGATCAATAATAGCCATTAGATCTTCAATCTTGTCTAGGTTCAATGCATCTTTTGATCTGAAAATGTTTTACCCTGCCTTAGAACTTGCATTAATTTCTTGGAACTTGTTCCAGGGTATTGCGGTTCAATCTGCGTTGTAGATCTTCATGCCTACTTTCCATTGCCTTAGATTCGTTAACAAACTTCATCCATGGCTCACCAATCATTTAATCAGTTCCAGCTCATCAGCTTCTTTCATTAAATAATGCATGCAAACATTTAATGCATTCTATTATAGCTCAGTTACAACTCGGTAGCAACTCGGTTATAACTTGGTGAATACTAAACTTCACTCGGTAGACATTCCACCTTCATTAACCGATAGCGATAACCTTAGGGTTTACCGACTAGGTTCTTTGCTTGATAACATAGTATAGTATTAACCTTTACAATTTACAACATATGCATGATGTTAAAACAATCTAAACATCATGATCTCGTCATTGCCTGACTCAGTAATAGTTGCCCATTGAATACCTTATTCATCCCCTTATTCATCATATTCTTTCCTATGTCTTTTACTGACATTTTTATATTCTTTAAATCATACTGAATTAGAAAATCAATTTCTTGACATCAATGACAAAATAATAATATCAAGACAGTAAACATCTTTAATCAGTTATATCCATAATCATCAACAACCTTCTCAATATCCTTATGAAATGCCAACAATCTTTCATTGTCTGTTATAATGCAATATTGCCAACAATCTCCCCCTTTGGCATTGATGGCTAAACCAATTGATTTGATCTTAAAAAGATTCGGATTGTTGTGATTTTGAAATGCTGAAATGCTCTCCCCCATACATTAGACTTCTCCTCTTTTCTTTAGTCTTTTTTCCAATCTGTAGTTTGCTTAGTTTTCTTTTAGACTTCTCCCTCGATGTTAGTCTTCTCCTCCTTTGACAACAATGCCAAAAAGTAAAGAACTAAAACATAATTTCTTTTTATATGTAGTGATTTCCTACTGTTGTGTATCAACTGAGTCTCGGTCGGAGCATTTTGTCTTTAATTCCTGTTCCTTATATTGTTTCCTGTAATAATTCCTGTACACCTTTAGAAAACATCCTAAAGTGTGTAATGCAACATCAAATCCTAAAAGATATTCGATAGAGTCATCGGATTGATGCTTTCACCGAACTCGGTCAGTGAGTAGAAGATAGGGGTAGGACCCCTAACTGACTTCTAAGATATTCAAAAGTGTCCCTTGGTAGTGGCTTGGTGAAGATATCTGCTATTCGTTCCTTTGTGCTAACATACTCCAACACCACTTTCTTCTCTTGAGCTTCTTCTCCAAGATAATGATATTTGATAGAGATGTGCTTTGTCTTAGAGTGCATAACAGGGTTTTTTGAAATATAAATGGCACTAGTATTGTCATAGAATATAGTTACTGACTCGGTAACTTTCTCATTTATACCTTCCAACAATTGTTTGATCCATGCAATGTTGGTATAATTCAGTGCTGCAGCAATGTATTCAGCTTCTGCTATTGATTGTGAAACACATCCTTGTTTCTTGCTAAGCCAACTCACTAGTCTTTCTCCTAAAAAGAAAGCTCCTCCACTTGTGCTTGTTTTGTCATCAATGTTGCCTACCCAATCAGCATCAGTATAAACTTTTAAATCAAAATCATTTCCTTTCTGATATACTAAGCCATAATCCTTAGTGCCTTTCAAGTATCTAAAAAATCTTTTGATTGCTGTCATATGTGTTTCCTTAAGATCTGTAGAGAATCTTGCAGCTATACCTACTACATGTGCTATGTCTGGTCTACTGTGAACAACATATTGTAGCTTTCCAATCATGGATCAGTAAAGTGTCTCATCAATAGATGCAGATTCATCATTCTTTGATAATTTACAGTTGGTAGTCATAGGAGTACTTACTAGTTTTGAATCCTCCATTCCAAATTTCTTCAAGATTTCCTTTATGTACTTGGATTGAGCAATGAAAATCTCATTTTTTATTTGTAGTATCTGTCAACCTATAAAATACTTTATCTAACCGATTAATGACATCTCAAATTCTTTGCTCATTTCATTTCCAAAGTTCTTTCATAAAGAGTCATTTCCATAAAATATAATATCATCAACAAATATGGCTGAGATCAGTATTCCATTTTCACCATTCTTCATGTACATGTTGTTGTTCTCACTTGTCCTTATAAAACCAATCTTAATCAAATAAGAGTGCAATCTTTCATACCATGCTCTAGGTGCTTGTTTCAGACCATATAAAGCTTTGTTCAATTTACATACCTGATCTTTATTATTGTCTTCAACAAATCCTTCAGGTTGTTCAATAAAAACTTCTTCCAATATTCCATTCAGAAATGCAGATTTGACATCCATTTGATATACCCTAAAATTTTTGAAAGCAACATAGGCCAACAATGTTCTTACTCCTTCAAGTCTAGCAATAGGTGCAAAAGTTTCACCATAATCAATTCCTTCTTCTTGAGCATAACCTTTGCAGACTAGTATTTCTTTGTTTCGAATGACCTCTCCTTTTTCATTTAGCTTGTTTCTGAAAATCCACTTTGTACCGATTACATTTTTGTCCTTTGGTCTGGGGATTAGTGTCCATGTGTCATTCTTCTTGATTTTATCAATCTCTTCTATCATAACATTTATCCAATATTCACTGTTAAATGCCTCTTTCACTATTCTCGGTTCAAATTCAGATATCAAACATGTGTTCTGTCTCAGTTTGTTCCTTGTCATCACTGGGTTATCCTTATCTCCTATAATTTGACTTGGTGCATGATGTCTTCTGAGATACTCAGCTAATACAGGATCAGTAGGCTCTATATGATCTTCTTCATCACTCGGTAACTGGATATTCTCTTCATTTTCTTCAACAGTCTTCTCGGTAAGACTTCTCAGTTAAACATAGACAAATTCATCATAGTCTTCTGGTTCCTTGGAATTTCCTTCATCATTTCTTTCTGCAAATTCATCAATTTTCACATTTGCACTTTCTACTATTTTGTTAGATGATTTGATCAGACATTTAAATGCTTTCCTTCTAGAAGAATAACCTAGAAATGTTCCTTCTTCACTTTTCTGATCAAACTTGCCATTTCTATCATCTTTGTGAACATAGCATCTACTTCCAAAGATTTTAAAATAACTTATATTAGGTTTCTTATCATACCAGATTTCATATGGTGTCTTCAAAGTACCTTTCTTCAATTGAACTTGGTTCAAGGTGTAAACTGCTATGCTTATTGCTTCTCTCCAAAATGTTTGTGGCACCTTCTTTTCAATCATCAGTGTTCTAGCACAATCCACAATAGATCTATTTCTTCTCTCAGCAATTCCATTCTGCTGTGGAGTTCTCAGTGCAGAGACTTGTCTTTTAATACCATGATCATTGTAGAATAAGTTGAACTCATCAGATGTGAACTCTCCTCCTCCATCTGATCTAAGACATTTCAGTTGTCTTCCTGTTTCATTTTCAACTCTTGCCTTGTACCATTTAGACATTTGAAAAGCTTTTGATTTTTCTTTTATAAACATTACTGACATCATCCTTGAATAGTCATCCAGAAATAATATGAAATATTTAAAACCATAATAACTTTGAACTTTGATAGGACCACAAAGGTCAGTGTGCACTAGATCTAAAATTCCCTTAGAAGTATAAGACTTACTTGTAAAGATTGATCTTGTCATCTTACCCATCTGGCATCCTCAACACATAGCATTCTTAGGTTTTTCAAGACTTGGTAGACCTCTTACTCGGTGCTTCTTACTTATTTTGATCAGATTATCAAAATTTACATGACAAAACCTTTTATGCCATAACCAGGTATCATCTATCTTTGCATACAAACACTTGTTATGAGTTGAGTCAAGGTGAAATGTGTTACCTTTTGTTTGTGTCCCGGTAGCAGCTAACTTTCCATTCTTGTCATGAACTTTGACATTTCCTTTCTCAAATTCTATTCAGTAACCTGTGTTGTTTAGCTGTGCTACACTCAACAAATTGTATTTCAAACCTTCAACCCAATAAACATCATTGCATCTTGCATTATCAATAAGTGTTATAGATCCTTTACCTTTCACCAGACATGGTGCATCATTACCAAATCTAACATAGCCTCCATCATAATCTTCTAATAAAACAAACTTGTGTTTATCTCCTGTCATATGATGTGAGCATCCACTCTCTATAATCCAAGAATCATTAGTGTTTATGTGAGATATTAGGGCTTTTTCTTCATACCTTTCTTCATCTAATCCATCTTTGATAGCCACATAAACTACTTCCTCTGTATCAGTCTCATCTGATTTACCATCATTGGATTCCTCATCAGCTATTAGGCATGTCTTTCTATCTCTTCTTCTGAAGTCTCGGTGTCCTCTGTAATGATTATCTTTCTGTCTGTCATCTTGGTAATCTCTCTTTTTAGTAAAATCTTTTTTAGGACAGTTAGAAGCCATATTTCCTATCTTATCACAATTGAAACATTTCAAAGGTAGTTTTCCTTTATACTTACCTTTGCCTCTCGGTAACCTCTTGGCTAGTAGTGCTTCAAACTCTTCTCGTTTTCTGATTTTCTCATACAGTTTGTGTACTTCTTCCATGTTCTTATGAAATCTTTCACTTTCTCCACTGTGATCCCCTTCAGAGTACTTATACTTTCTTTCATTGTAATCATTAGATTTATCAAGATGAAAAGAACTAAATGCAGATTCAACTTTATTTACCGAAGATCCACTGTTATCAAAATTACTTAACTCAAATGCGTGTAGCTTACCAATAGAAGCATCTAAAGAAACTGGTATATTAGGTATAGACCTCAATTAATTGATTGCAGAGACTCGCATTGCATAAGCTGGTAGAAGGGTTCTCAACAACTTACTTGTTATATCCTTTTCTTCAATAGTTCCACCTGCTCCTTTGATTTGATTGACGATATCCTTTAGTCTTGTACTGTACTGAGTTATGTTCTCACCTTCATTCATCCTTATAGTTTCAAGTTGTCCTCTTACCCTATCTACTTTTTCTCTTTGAACATGTTCATCTTCTCCATATACCGATATGAGCTTATCCCACATAGCCTTTGCATCATTGCAACCTTCTAGATCATTAAACTCTGAATCAGTCAATGCAGATGTTATTTCAATCATTGCTTGAATATGTTCTTGCTTTGCCTTTATCTCTTCCATAGTCAATGGATAGGTGCTCGGTGTAATAAAATCATTCTCCAAATAGTATACAACATATTCTCCAACTCCTAATAGATGCATCTTCATCCTTTTCTGCCATGTAGAGAAACTTGACTTGTTCAGCTTTGGTGCATCCCTCTTATACATCTTTGGATCTTTAACTCAAGTGCCTTTAAACTTTTCCTTCTGGAGTCCAAAGCTCTGATAACAATTGATAGTTCTGATACTTAATATAAGTACAAATCCAATAGCGAACAAGATGAGAGGGGGGGGGGTGAATCATACAAACTTAATCTTCCATTAAAACATTAGATTCAACCTCGGTAACATATACTACAGTAATATAATCAAAACTGTTAAACATGGAAGCTCAAAAGTATATAAACATCATAAACCTCATAATGCCAGATTTAACATGGAAACCCAAATAGGGAAAAACCATTGTGGGATTTCAGACCCACTAAGAAATATACTCTTCTAGAGTGTGCTCGGTTAAAAGCAAATCCTGTTAAAGATTACAAACACATTGCTAGATGTGACCCGGTTAAGGGATTTCCCTCATATATGTTAGGATCTTCACCTTGTTAGAAGTGACCTTGATAAAGGATTTCAAACACTCAATCAAAATGTCACCTTGCTAGAGGGTTTTACAAATAAGATTGTTAAGTCCACTCGGTTAAGAGATTTTCTGTCACTTTCACAAAATAACAGTAATAAAAATCTATCTACAACTTCATATCTAAAATGCTAAAGCAGATTCCTATTTGTTCAATACAATCTAGACATAGAAATAATCTTGTCTATCTGTTGGGATTCTATACTCTATTATTCTAACAAGTCTTCAAGCTTCTGTGCTCGGTAATCACTATGTATCATCCCTATGCATACACTTGCCCGCATACATTGTTTATCAATAGTTTCCTATTTATAAACAATTAGGTAACCGCTTAATCTCCTTGATCACATTTCCCATGATCAATCATAGCCATCAGATCTTCAATCTTGTCTAGGTTCAATGCATCTTTCGATCTGAAAATGTTTTACCCTGCCTTGGAACTTGCATACATTTCTTGGAACTTGTTCTAGGGTATTGTGGTTCAATCTGCATTGTAGATCTTCATGTCAACTTTCCATTGCCTTAGATTCGTTAACAAACTTCATCCATGGCTCACCAATCATTTAATCAGTTCCATCTCATCAAGTTCCTTCATTAAATAATGTATGTAAACATTTATTGCATTATGTTATAGCTCAGTTACAACTTGGTAGCAACTCGGTTATAACTCGGTGAATACTAAACTTCACTCGGTAGACATTCCACCTTCATTAACCGATAGCAATAACCTTAGGGTTTACCGACTAGGTTCTTTGCTTGATAACATAGTATAGTATTAACCTTTACAATTTACAACATATGTATGATGTTAAAACAATCTAAACATCATGACCTCATCATTGTCTGACTCGGTAATAGTTGCCCATTGAATACCTTATTCATTCCCTTATTCATCATATTCTTTCCTGTGTCTTTTACCGACATTTTTATATTGTTTAAATCATACTTCTCAAGATATGGAAACATCATACTGAATTAGAAAATCAATTTCTTGAAATCAATGACAAAATAATAATATCAAGACAGTAAACATCTTTAATCAGTTATATTCATAATCATCAACAACCTTCTCAATACCCTTATGAAATGCCAACAATCTTTCATTGTCTGTTATAATGAAATATTGCCAACAGTCATAAGTGATAGGAGAAATGAAAGTATCAAGACTCTTCACCTCAGGAGCATTAACCACTGCCGGTTGATCTACCAATTTAGATCCAGAACATAGTTCTGTATCTATCCTATGAATTACATCCCGAATAAATGCATATATTTTGTCTATTTTCTTTTCTCTTCTTTTCTTATTGAAACTAGTTTTAACTTCAAGAGTCTTCTCCTCTACAATGCCAAAGTGTTTAACCTTATCATCCAAAGGAGAATCAATCAAAATTTTATCATATAGTTCCAAGATACTGTCATCAACTTCATAAATCAATTCAGTGACCCATATTGTTCTAGGTTCCACTGCTTCCATGAGAGTTTCATCTGTGTGTACCATAAAGAAAAATTCAGTGGAATATTTCTCCACAATGTGTTTGGAGATTCTCTCCCTCAATCTCATGTTTGAAAAGTTTTAAAGTAGCCCCAAATCTTCTCATCCTTGTTACTACCAAGACCGGTGATTGCAGCTTTGATTTGCATACCTACTGGTATGTCATGAACCCAACGCTTCTTTCCCAGAGCTAGTAGCTCATTCATGAAGTATAACGTCAAGCATACAATAATATTTCCAAACCCAAATGTTCCTTTCTTAACTCCTTTGATTTTTCCAAGATTAATCATTAACTCACTCCTTAACCATTCACACAAGTCATACTTTCCATCATTCTTCATCATTTGATATGCAACATGGATACAAGAAGTCAAAATAGAGTTCAATCGACTAGATTGAGTTACCTTGTAGCCAATGATCATGTTGACAAATTTGATATGTGTATTTGTAATGGTGATGACCCTCATTGATCTTCCATCATGGGTTGCACCGGTGAGCTTCTCAACCATAGTGTTGGAGATCTTCTTCCCTGGTTCCCATTCAACTTTGGGTAAGCCAGTGACCACCTGAATATCTTCTTTGGTGATCATGTGAGGCTGGTCCATCGAGGTGAATTCATTATGGACCCTAATCAAGAAATATCTGATTACTTCATCCTTGAATTCTGATATATACAGGATTCCGATTAACCCTAGGTCTTCATTGATTTGATATTCCATCTTGATTGTTCCAGAGCTTCCTAGTATCATAGATTGATAAATACCCTTGATTTCTTCAGTGCCTAAATCCTCCAAGGTGCACTGAATATAGGCCTTGACATCTTCCACATAAACCATGCCATCAGGAACCCTAAAAAATGCGCCAGAAGAATCTTCCTTCGTAGAAATTTGGGGAATTTCCTTGAAAATAGGTCTAAGCCTATCCTTAACCTCAACAACAGTGGGATTCACAATGAAAGTAGGAACAGATGATGATTTAGATGCCATTTCAAAGAAATACCTGGAAAATAGTTGCCTGTTGAAGGGTTTTGATTACTTCTCAGATGACTGCTGGAAATTCTTTGGAATGCCTTTGCTCTCTCCTAATCACCTATGATTTTCTATTGCTTTGCTCAAGTTTGCTCGAGTGCTGGGTGAGTGAAAATGAGTCCATTTTCCCTTTTTATTAGTGAGTAAATTCTAATTCATCACTGACATAAATGCTTAGTGATGTACCCTACTGAATGTCGGTTACACAGTTTTATGTCAGGTAAACTTAATACAACTCTCTAGATCTCTTCTGGGGAATATGCAAGATTTGTAATAAATTTTCCAACCCCTAAGGCGTATGCCTTATTTTCTAGATGAATTTCCTGCCGGTGCAGGAATGCTCTGGTCTACTGATGGAGTCAGAGGTGCAGTTATCGGTGTAGTTGCATCTCCACTTTGTTCTTCAGATTTTCTAACCCATCTCTTGGTGTGATCTTGTTGTATTTTACCTACCTTCTACTTTCCTTTCTCATTTTCTTTATCATTGCTAATCGATGTAGTCTTGCTTCTGTAGTACTTAGCAATATGACCTATTTTTTTGCATGCATAACATGTAACATTGTTCCTTTGAATTGCTTTAACATATCCATTGCCATTCCTTGATTTGCATTGATTAGCCAAATGTCCAAACTTTCCACATGCATGACACTTAAGAATCATTCTACAATCTTCTGACTAATGACCAGATTTTATACAATTTATGTATTGACTGGGAACTGAATTGTAGTTTTGTTTTTCTCTATTTCTACATTGTCTAGCCATATGCCCAAATTTATTACAAACAAAGCATCTACCATTAAATTTATAAGCATTAGAGTGCCTTACTGGTTTCCTTTGGTCTGATGAGTTCTACATACCAGTTGTCTAATCTTCATTTGCAGTACCAGAGTTTTCACCTTTTACAAATCCAAATCCTCTAGAATCTTCACTCTGTCTTTGTCTTTTCAATAAATCATCCAGCTGTGTAGCACTAATCTTGAATTTTTCTTTATACTCACTTGCAGTAGTCAGATCATCTCTTAGAGTTGTTATTTGTCTTTCAAGCTCTTGTTCATTATTTCGGGAGTGTACCAAATAAGTTCTCAATAGATTATTCTCATGAGTCAATCTGCCACATTCATCAAATTTGTTCTTCAAAGATATCACAAAATTTTCTTCCTTCTTCTTTATTTCCTCAATATCTTTTGATAACCTTATAGTGAGGTCTTTCATTTCATTTTTCATGAGCATGTTTGTTTGACTCACCTTCTGATATTATTCATTAAGTGCATTTTTCTCTTCATCATCCTGGTTTTGTAAAAGTTCCTTTCTCTTAGCTTGAGCCAATGATAAACTTTCTTGTAGAATAAGAATGAATTCATTTGCAAAATTCAATTCATCATGCAGTTTTAAGTTCTTCACCCTTTCAGCATCATAGTCCTCAAGTGCCATCTCAAGTTGATTCTCCATAGCCATATTCAATGATTCCAGTTTCAGGACCTTCCTCTGAGGTACCAAGTTCTAATACCAATTGTTGGAATACAATGAACCCAAGAACACTGAGAGGGGGGGGTGAGTTAGTGTTCTGTCAGTAGGACAAGATTTTAACCTTTTATAACATACATATATAAACCGATAAATGAAGAAAACTACAACATGAACCAAATAAACCAGCCACATGAATGAACACCATAACACACTAAATTTATACGTGGAAAACCTCAAAGGGGAAAAACTATGGTGGGGTTTGTGACCCACAATATCAATTCACTAGCCTTATGAAAGATATTACATAACATGGGGGCCTGCACATATATGAAGGCACACTGCCTAGAGCACACTGCTCAACACAAAAGAGTCTCATTGACTACAAGCTTCTGCTGAAATAAAATAGTAGAAGTGAACTCACAAAATGTATCTGCAATGCCAAAAAGAGTTCCAGTTAAAGCTCTGTTATGTACCAGTTCATAAACTCTGAACCTTCTACCGGTATCTCCTTTCCTCCAAGAATGCTTTACAAACTATCTACTAATCATATCATGATATTACATTCACATACAAAATGACCTTCATACATATCCTTCACATTACACAGTTCTTCTACCATATCATATATGTTGTCCTCTATCAAAATGACCTAACAGACTGACTTATATACCCTTACAAACAATATGCCTTATGTCGGCTTACAATACAAAAGATATTCAATGTCGGCACAATACACAATAATTACAAATGATTTTACAATAAAAACTTTTGAATCCAGATTGATGTCGGCTTCACTAAAATACTGGATGCTGTTGCTGGTGTCGGTACCGGTGATGATTCTAAATACTCAATGCTGATATCCTCTGGTGTATGCCTCCAAATGCCGGTATGTGCCGGTATATGCCTTCAATAGAATCTCATTGCCATCAATGACAACATATGATTCCAATGAGTGTCAATTGCCAACATCTTCTAGGGGCATTGCCATTTTCTGTAACCTTAGGCGTGTTTCATGGGAGCCAGTCAAGCAGGATAGCAAGCAGTTTCATCATATTGGGGATGGCACCTCTTTAATACTTACCAATATTTATGCCCCTCATAATAGAATTGGTAGAAGTAAAATATGGAAAAAGCTAGAAGCTATTCGAGTTCTTTACAAGGAGGATATGTGGATTGTTATGGGGGATTTCAACACTCCTCTTTGTGAAAACAATAAATTTGGAGGTGTTCCTTCACATCTAGAAAGTAGAATGAATCTTTTGAACTTTATCAACAACCAGGGTCTACATGATATTGACTTCCAAGGAGCCAATTTTTTGGATGAACATGAGCATGACGGAAGATCTCATTCAAGTCAGACTTGACAGGGGCCCTTATTTCTAATGAGTGGTTTAACCATTATCAGTGCTCCCTCTCTGCTATCTCTAGGATTGGTTCAGACCACTCTCCTATGATTTTTGTTGCTGATAATACCATTAGTAAAAGAAATTTCTTGTTCATATTTGAAAGGATGTGGCTGGACCACCCTAACCTTGCAAAGGTCATTGAGAAGTGGTGGTCTATTGATGTAAAAGGTACTACTATGTATAGAATGGCTAAAAAATTAAGGAACGTGAAAGATAATATTAAAAAATAGAAGGAGGTTTTTGGAGATATGTTTGCTACCAAGACCAAAACCCAGCTGGAACTCAAGGAAATGCAGGATAAAATCCAAATGAGTGGATACAATGAAGTGTCAATCAGGGAGGAAAATGAAGTGTTGGCGAAGTACCACAAGATTATCAAAAGAGAAGAAGAATTATGGAAACAAAGGTCTAGATCTATATGGCTTAAAGCTGGGGATAGAAACACTAGATTCTTCCATATGACCACAATGAAACATAAGATTGCTAATAGAATCTCTAAGCTGAGAATTGGGGGAACTGAAACGAAGAAGGATGATGAGATTAGGAAGGAAGCCATGAATTTTTTTACCTCACTTCTTTTGGTTGATTCTGGTCTGGATGGTCACTCCCAAAGTATCCTCCTTGAGAACATTCCTTCAACTATTAATGAGGATTAGAATAAGGCCTTGGTGGCCATCCCTTCTAAGGAGGAAGTTAAAAAAATAGTTTTTTCTTTTGATGGGAATAAAGCCCCAAGCCTGGATGGATTTTCATTGTTTTTTCAAACCTTTTGGGACATCCTCAAATTTGATGTGGTTAAAGGTGTGTAAGAGTTTTTTGGGGCTAGAATGATCTTAAAGGAACTCAATGCTACTTTCTTGGTTCTGATCCCCAAATGCTAGGGGGCTGACTCTATGGATAAGTTCCAGTCGGTAAGCTTATGCAACTCATTCTATAAAATCATCTCTAATGTGGTGACAAGAAGACTGCTAAGGATTCTTCCTTTGATTATTTCACCCCAACAGAGTGGACTTGTTCTTGATAGACAAATCCTTGACTCTATCATTGCTATCCATGAAAACATTCACTCGCTGGTGGATTCAAAAAAGCAAGGATTTCTTATGAAGTTGGACCTGTCTAAAGCCCATGATCGAGTGGACTAGAGTTTCTTGGGTAAGGTGCTTGGTGCTTTTGGTTTTGGAGTTAGGTTTATTCAGATGATTAATCAACTCATCTCGACCCTTATTTTTCTGTTATTGTCAATAGGGTTCCTTCCCCCTTCTTCAAAACTTCTAGGGGCATTAGGTAGGGGGATCCCATATCCCCTATTCTCCTCATCATTTTGGCTGAATGTCTGTGTAGATTTATCAGCAAATCTATTTCTCTGGGGCTTCTTTGTGGTATATCACCCTGTTCTAGTTTTAGAGCCTGTACTCATCAACAATTTGTTGATGATACCATTTTAATGGGAATATATACTATCAAAGGTGTGTCTAATCTGAAGAAACTTCTCAACACTTATAGCTCAGCCTCGGGTCAACCCATCATTTAGGAGAAAAAATATGTTTTCTTCTTCAACACCCCGGAGGACAGACAAATGAAGATGGCTCAGATCCTTCGATGCCAAATTGGTAAGCCTCTTTCTATCTACCTTGGTCTCCCTTTGGGTTTGAAACCTTTGGAATTTGTTTTAGAATAGTCTTGTGGATAGATTCAGTAAAAAGTTGGTTGGTTGGAAAGGTACCCTTCTTAATCAAGCTGGAAAAGTCCATCTTTAAAAATCTTCTCTCCAGAGTCTTCCAGTGTATGCTTTAAGCCTCATCCAAATCCCTATAAAATTTGCTGAAGCTATTGAGAAAATTCAGAAAGCCTTCCTATGGTATGGGGTTGAGGAGAAGAAGAGGATGACTCTCATAGCCTAGGATAATGTGTTTAAACCCAAAAAGAAGGGGGGTCTAGGCTTAAGGAATATCAGAACCTTGAACAAAACTCTTCTTGCCAAACAAATTTGTAGAACTTATCAGGAAAAAGTAGAATGGAATGATATCTAGAAGGATAAGTACTTAGTACTGAAGGTTCCCACCATAGAGGATTTCTTGGTCTCTGATCAGATACCAAGTGACTCTTTCATTTGGAATAGTGTAATTGAGGCTAAAAGTATTGCTAGTCTTGGTAGGAAAGTGGACTTTTGGGATGATGCTTGGATTGGTGGAGCCCCTCTTAATAAGAAGGCCTCTCAGATGCTCATCTAGAATTGTAAGGAGAAGATTGGTGCTAAAGTGGTTGAATATTGGAAAGATCAGAAGTGGGTGGACCTTAGTTTTATTGATCCCAAACTCAAGCAGGTAAATTTTATGATCAACCATGCTATCTTAAATACCAGAAGGGAAGATCACATGGTTTGGAGTGGGAGATCTTTAGGGACTTATTCAATCTCTTCTGCTATCCTTTTACTGGCTCAATCCCAAGACCCTACTCCTTGTTGGGCTAAGGCTTGGTATCCAGGTTTGATTCCAAAAATCAATATCTTTTTGTGGATCCTTTTACAAAATAAGATTCTAACTACTGATAATTTGAGAAAGAGGGGCTTTTGTTTCCCAAACATATGATATCTTTGTCTTAATAATGAGGAATCTATGAACCACATCTTTATACACTGTCCTTTTACTATTTCTATTTGGGGGATGTTTTTCGAATGTGGGGGTTGAATTGGGTTTTCCCTAAGGAGATTCAGAATTGTTTCAGAAGCTGGCATTATTCTACCAATAACATCACCATAAGAAACCTTTGGAAGTTTTTTTTTGCTCATATCCTTTGGGGGATATGGAAAGAGAGGAATAATAGAATATTCAAGAATGATATTAACACCTTTGAAGTGGTGTGGGCCAAGATAAAAAATAATTGTGTACAGAATGTGATGGCCAGGGGGGTGCATTGTTGTAGAAATAAGGAGGATTTTGATGTTCTCAAAAGCTAGAACATCCCAGTCTATATGGGCACCAACATCAACCAAATCAATAGAAGAATGAGTTTTTGGTCTTTTCCCCCTAATGATTGGTTTAAGGCCACCTTTGATGGCACAGAGAAAGGAAACATGGGACCTGTTGGTTGCGGTGGTGTTAATCGGAATGGGGCTAGCTTTTGTATTGGGGTGGTTGCCTATCCCTTGGGAATTCATACCAATCATCTGGCAAAAGCTATGGGTGCCCTTTAATCAATTAAATTATCCTATAATATGGGGGTCAACATGTTATGGTTGGAAGGTGACTCTAAAAACATTATTAACTGCCTTCTAGGTAAACACCAACCTTCCTGGATGATAAAAAACATCACTGATTCCGTGAGGGAGTTGCTTCAGGGGTTTAAAAAATGCCACATTTTCCATGTTTACAGAGAGGCCAATAGGTGTGTTGATTGGGCTACCAATGAGGCAGTACGAAGCAAGCAAATTATAACCTAGAATGGAGAAGGGGAGCTACCATGTGCGACACATGATATCTTAACTTATGAAAGATTGCATGCTAAGCAGGGTCGGATTTGAAATCATTTCCCGAGGTGTAAGGAGAGGTCATGGCAGCAAGAGATGGTTTTGTATGCAACCAAGAAGGAGGTACAGTAATCATTGCAGGATCACTTCACATGATTTATGGCTTTTTTCTCCCTCTCAAGCAAAAGCATTAGAAACTCCCACAAAATTCTGGTGGTTTCTCATAGATAGTTTATTGTGAAGAAAAGTATCTGTTGGAAATCACAGATGATAAATGTCAATAACATTATGGGTGGAAAATGCAAGAGAATGAAGGTTACCACAATTGATAAATGGAGGAATAATCAACAGGTCTGGCCAGTATTTAAAGCTACTAAGATGACTGATTTCATGGAGCACATGCAGGAGAAATGACTCAAAATTATGAGAATCTTCAAGAAGAGTTGGAATAAAGGCACATTAACCATAGGAAAAAAGGAAGGTCAAGGTGACTGAAACTATGATCGCGGAGGCAATGGGTCTTCCGATGGATGACATGAAGTTCTATAGGGACATAAATATTTTAGACGATGCCATGAAGAAATTTCCGAAGGATGAGGAGGAGAAAGCTAGACTGGTGAAAGGAAACCATACCTACTTCTTGCCAAAGGTAGATAAATTAATTTGGCAAAGGGTTTTTCTTTCTATAATGGAATTTATCACTCTCGATGGTAGATATACTAGGGTTTATAGCTACCATTTTGTCTTACTTAATCACTTTAGGTATAAAGATAAAATTTCTATTCCATATTATCTTTTTTGCGCCCTTAATGCTAGGATCAAGGATGCAATATCCAACCCAAATATCAACCCAACAATGCATGAAGGTTTGATGGTGATTCTATATAATCACATCAAGAAAACTACCATCCATTTGAATATAGCAGAGGTCTCCAAGTTGGAAGAGAATCTCGATGACTCTGATGATGAGGAAGGAGAAGGCTATGACATGAAAGCCGAGACAAAGGATGACCCCCAAATTGCTAGGTCGAGTAAGAAAAATAGAAAAATAGAGCATGGGAAATAGAATAAAGGGTCGGCCAAAAAGAAGTAGAGAGGGTGGGATGAGGATAGCTGGTATGAGGAGGATAATGAGACTGATAATGACATGGATACTAAAATTGAGGAGGTCCAAACCCTCATGAGCTAGAAGCAGAAAAGGAAGACTCCTAAAACTAAGGATGTGGGAACCAAGAATCAGTCGCCTCTCATGACTAATTCTAAGGATAAGAGATTTATGGGGGAGGATATGACCATGAAAGAAGCTCAAAGATCTGATGTCAGGGAGGTGGGACTGGAAGTGAATCTTGAGACTGTAGGTGACAAGACCTAGGAAGATCATCACCTAGATATTGACCTCTGTATCAATAATGGCATGGATAGCTTCAAACAAATGCTCCTCTAGATGCAAAAGGAAATTACTGGTATTTAAACCAAGCAAACCCAGGAAGTAGGAACAATTGAGACTTTACAAGCTTTAGGCTTGGGTAAATTCAATTCCCTCCCTAATTTTCTCAATGAGCTTACCAAAGCTATTGGTAATGCAAAGGAGATCATCAATTCTAATCAAAATAGCTTTCTTAGCCTTGAGAATAGAGCAGGGGCCATTGAAAAAAGACTTGATGGAGTTGAGAACACGCTCAAAAAAATTGGTGAGCAAAGTCATAAGATTCTTAAGGCTGTCTTGGCTAGTATGAAGGCTCTTATTAGTAAGCTTGAGAATGACCATAGGGATAAGGCTTCGGTGGGCATTATTGTAGTGAAGGAAGATACCCCAGAAGATAAGGAGACAAGGCTTGGGAGAAGAACGTGTGCGATCACTAGAAAGATGCAAATCCATAGCAAGGAAATTGAGGAAATCAATCGGATGAATGATAATATGGAACAACTAGATCTGGAAGCTACTGAAATTCTTTAGAACTTAACCTAAATTTGGGCTCTTTCTGTCGATCCTTTTGGTTTTTGACTTGTTGTCTCTAGTTTGTTGGCATTCTACTCGTCAGTTGTCTTTTGCATTTTGCTGCACTATAATGTAAATCTTTTGATCCTTTGGCTGTAATGGGTTTCAGGAGCCCATCAAAACCTGTTTTCCCATATTCAAAAACATGTCAAAGAATCCAGTGCAATATTCAAAGAGTAAACACGTGTCAATAAAATATCATCACTTGAGAGATAAAGTAAATGAAGAGAAGGTTAAGCTAAATTATGTATCTACCAAGGAAGAAATTGCTAATATTTTAACTTAACCCTTGTCTACAGATACATTTGTCTATTTGAGAGACAAGTTAAGGGTATCCACCCCCCTGATGAGAACTAGATGCATTGAGTTGTATAAATTGGATGGATTTCAGAGCTTTATCCTTTTATCCAGATTGGTGAGTTGGTGTTGCTCCTTTGGTGGAGTAGTTTGTTGATCTAGTTATGTATTTATGGGGGAGGGAGATTCATGTTTTCTATTTTGGGGGAGAGAGATCATGTGAAAAACTGCTTTATATATCTTTATCTTAGGGGGAGTTTGCCGATGATATCTTCTTTCTTTGCATTGATTGTTTTTCACATTCATATGTTGCCATCAATGCAAAAGGTGGAGGTTGTTGGATATTGTTGGTCATTGTTTTTGCTAGGCTATATTATTGTCATTGATGTCAACATAATCCTGTAATTTGATCTGGTTTTGTGGTTTGGTTTTGGTGATCACTGTTTTTGCAGAGTTCGATATTTCCTCCGAAATATTTTGGTATGATCAGATCCGGTGCTAATATTTTGGGATATTGTTTAGGATGGTCTTGTGTATCTTCATTTAAGATGATTCATGATTTGGTGCTTTAGAAGTTATCTTTCTTCATGATAGTTATCGATTGGTTGTGTTCTTGAGTTTTCAGATGTTGACCAATGAAGATTTGGAAAGTGGTGTTGGTGCAACTATTCTGGATGATTATATCATTCTTGCTAGTGTTTCCTAGTTGTGTCCTATTTGTTTTAGTAATCTACATTGATCGTTGTGCGATTTTTTGGTGCTTTTAATCAACCGATGATGATTTTAGTGTTATGTTGTATTTCTAGTGGTGTAGTGTGTTGCAGGTGATCTTGGCGTGATTTCCAATAGAGTTGATCATTTGGGAATTTAATTTAGGTCCATGTTATTCTATGTAAATCATTATATTGGTCTGATGATCGATCTTTGTATCAAGTGATGTGATTTTGTAATTATGAGTTGAGGGTTTAGTCGATCTTGTTGTCAAGGTTGATGAATTGTATATATAGGTGATATATTCATGTAATTTAGGTGTCAATGTTGTGTCTGGATTATTAGAGAAAGGTGTATGTGTGAACAAGTGATTTATCCTTTGTTGTTGAGTTTGAGTTGAGATTGGTATTGTAGAACAGACAATTGTGCTTAACCAAAATTGTAATTAGGCATTTGGAGATGCTATTCTTTTAGTTCATTTCTTTTGGACTATAGTCCGATTCATATTATGTCTGTGAGACTTCCCTGAGGGTTGTAGCCTTCTAGGCCATTATATTTGAGCAGTGAGATTTAGGTAGTGTGCCTAAATGCATGTGCATTCCCCATTGTAATATTTTTACATACTATTATAGAGTATCATCTTACTATGGGTAGGTTCCCACTGTTGTTTTTCCCTTAACTGGGTTTTCCACGTCAAAAATATTGGTGTTGTGTGTTGTTATTTCAATTTTCTTATTTGCCTTATTGGTGCAATTTATCAGATCTATTTTGGTGTTTAAGTTTGTTAATTTGGTGAAGACTGATTCACCCCCCTCTCAGTCTTCCTTCTTGATTTCTTCTAACAACAACACCGTATGACCCCTTTTAACATCCTAGTATATGACATGACTCCTTAGGACACCATATGAATCCTTTTAACATCCTAGTACATGACATTATCCTTTAGGACACCATATGACCCCTTAGAAAAATATGATGTCCTAAGTGGTCATATGGTGTTCTAACACATTTGTCACACCTTAGGAGCTCATATGAACCCTAATGAAACCATTTAACCCCTTAGGAAACCATATGACCCCTCAGGATACCATATGACCCCTTTTAACATCCTACTACAAACATGATCCCTTAGGACACGGTATGACCCCTTAGTACAATATGATGGATCCTAATGGGTCATATGGTGTCCTAAGGGGTCATATGGTGTTATAACACATGCACGTCCCCTTAGGAGCACATATGAACCCTAACGACACCATATGACCCCTTAGAACTCCATATGATCCCTTAGAACACAATATGACCCCTTTTGACATCCCAGTACACAACATGACCCATTAGGACACTATATAACCCCTTTTAACATCCTAGTCCATGACATGACCCCTTAGGATACCATATGACCCTTTAGGATACCATATGACCCTTTAGGACAATATGATATCCTAAGGGGTCATATGGTGTCCAAAGAGGTCATATGGTGTTCTAACTTGTGTCACCCTTTAGGACCCCAAATGACCCCTAACGACACCATATAACTCCTTAGGACACCATATGACCCCTCAATATACCATATGACCCCTTTTAACATCCTAGTACATGCCATGACCCCATACTTAGGGGTCATATGGTGTCCTAATGGATCATATGGTGTTTTAACACATGTGTGGCCCCTTAGGAGTCCATATGACCCATAACAACACCACATGACCCCTTAGGACACCATATGACCCCTTATAACACCATAAAACCCCTTTTAACATCCTAGTACATGACATTATCCTCTAGGACACAATATAACCCCTTAGGACATTATGATGTCCTAATTGGTCATATGGTGTTCTAACACATGTGTGACCCCTTAGGACCCCATATGACCCCTAACGACACTATATGACCACTTAGGACATTATATGACCCCTTAGAACACCATATGACCCCTCAGGACACTACATGACCCTTGAGAACACTATATTACCCCTTAGAATACTATATGATCCTTAGGACACCATATGACCTCTCAAGACACCATATGACCCCTTTTAACATCCTAGTACATGACATGACCTCTTAGGACACCATATGATCCCTTAGGACATTGATATGGTGTTTAGAGTAGTCATATGGTGTCCTTAGGCATCATATGGCGTTGTTAGGGGTCATAAGGGTAACTAAGGGGACACACATGTGTTATCACACCATATGACCCCTTAGGACACCATGTGACCCCTTAGTACAATATCATGTCCTAACGGGTCATATGGTGCCCTAAGGGGTTATATGGTGTTCTAACACATGTGTGGCCCTTTAGGACCCCATATGACCCCTAACGACACCATATGACCCCTTATGACAACATATGATATCCTAATGGGTCATATGGTGTCCTAAGGGGTCATATGGTGTCCCAACACATGCATGGCCCCTTATGACCCCATATGACCCCTAACGACACCATATAACCCCTTATGATACCATATGACTGCTTAGGACACCATATGACCCCTTAGAACAATATGATGTCCTAATAGGTCATATGGTGTCCTAGCGGGTCATATGGTGTTCTAACACATGTGTGGTCCCTTAGGGCCCCATATGACCCCTAGCGACACCATATGACCCCTTAGGACACCATATGACCTCTTAGGATACGATATGACTCTTTAGGACACCATATGACCCCTTAGAACAATATGATGTCTTAAGGGGTCATATGGTGTCTAAAGGGGCCATGTGGTGTTTAAACATATGTGGCCCCTTAGGACTTCATATGACCCCTAATGACACCATATGACCCCCAAGGACACCATATGACCTGTAATGACACCATATTACCCCTTTGGACACTATATGACCCCTTAGGACAACATATCACTTATTAAGACATCACATGGTGTCCTAAGGGGTCATACAATATCATAAGGGGTCATATGGTGTTGTTAGGGGTCATATGGGGTCCTAAGGGGCCACACATGTGTTAGAACACCATATACCCCTTAGGACATCATATGCCATCCTTAGGGCTCATATCGTGTCCTAAGGGGTCATCTCATTTACCAGGATGTTAAAAGGGATCATATGGTGTCCTGAGGGGTCATATGGTGTCGTTAGGTGTCATATGGTGTCCTAAGGGTCATATGGTGTCATTAGGGATCATATGGGGTCCTAAGAGGCCACACGTGTCAGAAAACCATATCACCCCTTAGGACGTCATATTTTTGTAAGGGGTCATATGGTGTCCTAAGGGGTCATCTCATGTACTCGGATGTTAAAAGGGGTCATATGGTATCATAAGGGGTCATATAGTGTCCTAAGGGGTCATATGGTGTCCTCGAGGATCATATAGTGTCCTAAGGTAACATTTGGTGTCTTAAGGGGCCACACATGTGTTAGAACACTATATGACTCCTTAGGACATCACACTATCCTAAGGGTTTATATGGTGTTTTAAGGGGTCATATGGTGTACTAAGGGGTCATGTCATGTACTAGGATGTTAAAAGGGGTCATATGGTATCCTTAGGAGTCATATAGTGTCCTAAGGGGTCATATGGTGTCGTTAGGGGTCATATCGAGTCCTAAGGGGCCATATGGTGTCGTTAGGTGTCATATAGGTTCCTAAGGGGCCACACATGTGTTAGAACACCATATGACCCCTTAGGACATCATATTGTCCTAAAGGGTCATATGGTGTTTTAAGGGATCATGTCATGTACTAGGATGTTAAAATGGGTCATATGGTGTCCTAAGAGGTCATATAGTTACCTATGGGGTCATACAATGTACTGAGGGCTCATATGGTGTAGTTAGGGGTCATCTAGTGTCCTAAGGGGTCATATGGTGTCGTTAGAGGTCATATATTGTCGTTAGAGGTCATATGGTGTCCTAAGGGGTCATATAGGGTCCTAAGGGGCCACACATGTGTTAGAACACCTTATGAACCCTTAGGACACCATATGACCCCTTAGGGTGTCATATGGTATCCTTAGGGCTGATATGGTGTCCTAAGGGGTCATGTTGTACATACCAGAATGTTAAAAAGGGTTATATGGTGTCCTGGGGTCATATGGGGTCCTAAGGGACCACACATATGTTAGAACACCATATGACCCCTTAGGAAATCATATTGTCCTCAGGGGTCATATGGTGTCCTAAGGGGTCATGTCATACATACCAGGATGCTAAAAAGGGTTGTATGGTGTAATGAGGGGTCGTATGATGTCCTATGGGTCCACACATGTGTTAGAACACCATATGATACCTTAGGACACCATATGACCCTTTAGGATATCATATTGTCCTAAGGGGTCATATGGTGTCCTAAGGGCTCACGTCATGTACTAGGATGTTAAAAGGGGTCATATGATCTCCTGAGGGGTAAGTAGAGAGGTGGAGGGAAGGAGGGAGGGATGTATGAATAGAGATAGAGCAAGAGACAGAGGAAGAGGGGAGATAGTGATAAGTTTAGAGGGGGGAAATAGATAAAGAGAGGTGGAGAGGGAAGGAGATAGAGATAGATGAGAAATACAAAAGTGGAGGGGAGAGTTGGAGTGAGGGAGATAAGGAGAGGTATTCAAAGAGAGGGAGGGAAGGAGAGGTATTCTTTAGTCCACCTCTCTATCAAGTACCCATCTATTTATACTATCTATCTCCTCTCTCCCTTTATGTATTTATCTCTTCTCTCTAGATATGGGTATCTATCTTCCCTACTACTCTTTTTATCTCCCCTCTCCCTCTCTCTACCTATCTCTCTTTCCATCACTATCTACTTTTATCTCCCCTAATTCTCTACCTCCTTCCCTCCACTATACTATTTATCTCACCTCTCTCTCTCTCTCTCTCTCTCTCTCCCTCCTTCCTTCTATCTCCATACTCTCTCTCTAGCTACTTATCTCTATCTACCCTACTTTTCTTTAAATACCTTTCCTTCTCTCCCTCACTCCAAGTCTCCCCTCCACTTTTATATATATCACCTATCTTTGTCTCTCTCCTTCCATCTCAAAATATCTCTATCTATTTTACCCCTCTCACCTTATCACTATCTCCCCTCTTCCTCTCTCTCTTTCTCTCTATATATCTCCCTTCCTATAAGACATCTATTTCTATCTTTTATTCTATCTCCCAAACCTTACCTTATCACTTCTATCAATCTCACTCTCTCCCCTCTCTCTCTCTATTACCTTTTTCTCAATCTACATATCTCTCTTTCTCCCCACCTATATCTCTACCTCTTTCTAGAGTGAGATAGAGAGGTATAGAGGGGATAGAAGGGAGATACGAGTAGAGAGGGAATGAGGGAGGGGTGGAGAGAGAGAGAGATGTTGGTAGGGAGGGAGATAAAGGTATGTAGAGATAGATAGATAGGTATATGCAGAGATATAGATGTAGGTAGGGAGTGAGGGGATGTGTAGAGATAGATGAGATAAAGAGTAAAGAGTTAAGGATGTGAGAGAGAGGTAGAGATAGGTCTCTATTTTGGGAGAGAAAGGAGAGAATAGAGTGGTAGAGAGGAGATAGAGGGGAGATGCAATTAGAGAGAGAAGGAGGGAGTGGTGGAGATGGAGAGAGAGAGAGAGAGAGAGAGAGAGAGAGAGAGAGAGAGAGAGAGAGAGAGAGAGAGAGATAATTATATATGTATAGGATAGAGGTAGGTAGGGAGTGAGGGGAGGTGTGTATCTAGAGAGAGGAGACAAAGAGTAGAGAGTTAGGGATGTGATAGAGAGATAGGTCTAGATTTTAGGATAGAGAAAAGAGATATAAAGGTAGAGAGGGGATAGAGGAAGAGTTATATGGATAGAGATGAGTCTAGAGCTCAAGGAAGATAAAGAGAGCAAGAAAATGTGGATAGGAGCTCACTGATTACCGAAATTTGATTGTTTGAAAAATTTATAAGATCTTCTAAAATCTAGAATTTGCATTATAACTCCTAGAGATTTGAAACCAATTTCAAACATCTTGCCAATATAGATATGGAGAGAGATGAGTCTAGAGATCAAGGAAGATAAAGAGATTGAGATAAAGAGAGCTAGAAAATGTTGAACTATTGATTACTAAAATTTGATTAAGTGAAAATTTATAAGATCTTCTAAAATCTAGAATTTGCATTATAACTCCAAGAGATCTGAAACCACTCTCCAACATCCTGCCAATATATACATGAAATATAACTTAAAGTATAAGAAAGGAAAATGACAAAGGGAAATGTGACTTAAAGTATAAGAAAGTAAAATGAAAAAGGGAAATGTTTTTAGAATGGGATCTTGTTTCTTAGGTTTAGGCTCAGGATCCTAACACGAAATAGGATCTTGTTTCAAATTTTGGCTCAAGACCCTAAACTATAACGGGATCCCATTTTGTTTCTCATGTGCTCCATGTGATTTGCCATTTTTTTAAAGTGTAAAACTTCAACACTAAGTGGACACAACTTCTTGCACTTACCCTTTTCACATATTTGGGCAAATGGAAAAGGCATTTTTTTTCATATCACCACTTCTTGGCCCCTCATGATCCTACACATACCCATTTGGGTAGCACAAATTTACTTTCACTAGTGGTCTCTTACTTTGATTTGGGTGAAACTATCTTGCCCCCAAATGTATTTGTGCCTTTATTATATTTGTTTATTCTAGGTCAGGTTTTACTTTGGGCCCAAATTATATTTGTTTTTTCTTTAGTGTCTTCTTCCCCTTTAATATTAGCAGGGGATTTTAATGCAATAGTCAACCTAAATGAGAAAAAGGGTAGCCTTGATAATCTTAGACCTTCTTCTTCTCTATTGAGAGAGAATATGTCCTTCCTTAATCTAGTGGATAGGGTACCTAGAAGTGGCACTTTTACCTAGATTAATAGGAAATGTGAAACTAAAGTAATCTGAAAAAAATGGATATATTCCTTGTCTTTGATCATTGGATTGGGTATAAGTGGGCTTCATTTTCAAAAATACTAGGTTGGAAGGGATTAGACCATGTCAATCAAATATTTTTTTTTAGTATTTTCACTCACAAAGCATTGTCCTTTCGAGTTTCAACTTAAGTCACTCTACGATTCAATTTTTTTAACCTCATATATATTTGCATTAGAGCATATTTAGCTATTAGTTGCTTTTTTACAGCTAGTTATGCTAGTTTGCTTAAGTTGACTTAGGAGTGCCTATTTTAGTTATGTACCTAGTATAGCTTTTATGCATCTAGTTTAGCTAGAGTTGAGCTTTATTTAGCTCCTCATACTCTCACTTTAGTTCTCATAAATTTATTTATGTGCTTTCTTTATAAGCACCTCATCGTACAATTGTAATTCATTTTGTATTCTTTTCTTTTGAGTAATATGGCATTCATTTGTGCAACTCTATTTTGTAGAAGGTGTTCTTGTTTGTTGTTTGATCTTCCAAGTGCTTGTGTGGAAAAAATCAACATGGTACCAAAGCTTTAAAAATTCAACATGCTCACCACATATCCCTAGGAGGGGTAGAATCATTGTCTTTTAGATTCCTATATTTGTCTAACCCTAGCCTAATGATGGATCCTTCTATTGAGAAACTCACCCCTCATAACTATCACAACTAAAAGACCACAATGATCAAATTGCTTTGGTCTAGAGCTTTATGGTCTTGTTTAGATCAAACCTATCCCAACTTGACTAGTGAGTATGAGATCATTCAGTATAGGGACAAGAAAATTTTGGCTATGGGTTTGATTGCCTTACATGTTTCAGATAGTCTCTAGTTCCATATTAATTCTTGCACCACTCCTAGGGCTATGTGGCTCAAATTTGAGAAAAATTTGACATCATTGACAACTAATTCATTTCCTTCCATTGAGGACTTTCTAGTGAAGTTAAAATTTACAAGATCATAGTTACAAGGTTGTGGCAAGCACAATACTAATAAGGAGTGCATATTCTTAATTTTGTCCAAGCTTTGAGGTCAATTTAAATTCTTTTTGTAGCATCATAAAATTGCAACCCCTACAATTTTAACCACATTTTAGGTCTTAACCTTGGCAACAACATCTTTCTATTCGATTGAGACCCCTCTCTGCACCTTCACCCTGATATCCTCCTATTTCAACCCTGAAACTGCCTCAGGAGGCCCCAAGATTGAGCAGGATAGGGGCATGGTGCCCCTGTCCCTCCCTCTTAGGGTTGCCCCAAGATAGGTCCCTCTGACTCAATCTGCATTTTGAGATTGCAAATCTCCCAGATGTTGACCTTTGGTGAGATGAAATTAATTCTTTGAGGCATTTATAAAAAGGGAGTTAGTCTTCTCATTTGCATATGGGCGATACAAGAAATACATGATAAGAGAAATTCAAGTAAAAGGTCTTCATCAAGAATTCAAGTCTTCAAGCATTCATCAAGTCTTCTTCTTCATGTGTCTTCTTTATTTATCCATTGGAGCAACATTACAACATTCATTTGGAAGCATGTGTGTGCATTAGGGTTTTTTAATGTTACATGTCATTCCATACAACATTTTTGATTACATTCAAGAAGAAAATCAATCATCATCAATCAGTTGAAAATCTACAAGGTATACATTTCTATCATTTACATTTAAGCATTTGCAATTAATTTCTTTTCTAGATTGATTCCTTAACCGGGGTTTGACTGAGGCAAACCCCTATCCACAACCCTTATTCCCTTATTTTATGTGTGTAGGTTGCAGCTGTGTAGTTGTAATTGTAGGTTTGGACTCCATTTGCAGAGATGGAAAAACCCTTTTTAGAGTGCAGATTTTTTGGAGGACCGTGTGCATTTTCAACACGGTCCCAATGACTTTTCTCCAAATTTGTAGGGCAGATCCGTATCAGTCTGCATATCTGAGATCCAAAGTTACAACGTGATGCCAAACCAATATCTCCTCATTTTATCCATTTTATCTCCCTTTTCTGCATAGTTAATAAGTCAACATATCTATTTACAAAAGAGGGCAAATCACATTTCAACCCTTGCAATTCACTTGCAATTCATATCCTTGTTCCCCTTGGATTTGGCTATAGTGGATTCAAGCCCCTCTTTTGAATGTAAAGTTTCTCCCAAGTGAAAACCATTCTAGTGACTTCCTTTCTCTCTCATAGGTGGGGAGTCACTAGGGTTCAATTTTCCACTTTACATTTTGGTGAACCCGATGTCTTACACTCTAATTTTGTTTTCTTATAGTTAGATCTGAATAATTGCAATTTAAAATTCACAATTTCATTTCCAAGTTTTATCTTTTTGCATACTTTAGAGGTTAATTGCATAAAAACCCTAATTTTTCATTTTGACAAACTTGAGCTTGTGAGGTGTAGCATTTTAATTGCTTGTTTCAGATTTGATTTTTATTTTAAAATTGCAATTCAAATATGTCTTTTAATTCCTACTTTTTAAGAATCTCCTATTTCCACTTTTGACTGCTAATTTGACTAATCTAGACATCTCCAAATCGGCTGTTTTTTTGGATTCCGCATTAAAATCATAATTTCTATCATCCCCAAAAAATTTCAAAAAAAGTTGGTCGGACCGAGTACACTTTACACACGGTCCCTATCTTTTTTCCCTAAATTTTGAGAGTTATAATTGACTACATTTTTCTGCTTAAATCTAGAAAATTGGCTCACTTTATCAATTTTTGCACCCCTTAAGGTCAAATACAAATTCAAAATTTCACACTCTTAAATTTTAAATTAATTTTCATAAAAGGTCCTAATTTTTAGATCTTCTTTTCAAGGAAATTGAGATTTTAATTAAGCGACTTTCAATGGCAATCAATGGATTAGATTTATTTTCTATTTCACATATGATTACATTGTTTTTAACATATATTTATTACAATCATGTGTTGGATAATGAATTTCATTTCATGTTGCTTCTTTTTATTCATAGCACTTGGTCATATTGTGTTTCTCGGATTTCAAAGTCATATCCTTTCTAAATTGATCTCAAAGCCTTCATGTATCATTTTTGTTGCATTTGGTGATGTTATTAACAAAATGCATTTCATACATTAATCACCTTCAAGTTTTTGTAGATCCCAATCCTAGAGACTCTAATCCTTATGCCTCTCCTTGGGTATCTTGTGTGAATAAGATGAGAGCTAATATTATAACCAATGATCTCTCTAAAAAAGAGCAAGCATTGGACAATGATATAGATCCATCTTCTTCTCATACACATACCCTTGAGAAAGAGGGGCAAAATGAAATTATTAATACTCTTACATCTTTGGACCCTCCTTGTTCTCCTAGAACCTTTCTTCAACACCAAAACATATGTACAAAGGATGATGTTATGCATTTTATTCATGATCTTTCCCCTTGCATAGAGATGAGTAAAGATGAGCCTTTAGATGATGAAGATGTTCATCCAAAATCTCCTAAAGAGGACAAGCATGACAAAGGAAATAAGATTATCCTTTCACATGATATTCTTTCTTCATCTACAACACCTTTTATTTCCCCTTACACATAAGGTTTCAAAGAAATTTATGATCTTATTCCACCTTCTAGTCATTTGCAACATTCTTATAGTCATGGCTTTAATATAATAACAAAACAGGGTTTTAGAGGACAAGGACTTGGGAAATTTGAACAAGGAATTTGTGTCCCTATAAAACCTCCTATGCAAGCTACTACATAAGGCTTAGGAAGCAAAAAATCCTCTCTCTAAGGAGGAACTCCTTAGGCTTGAAAATTTTAGGAACTATCTTCAAAAGCAACAAATCAAAAGAGCCCGCAAGAATGCTTCTTCTTCAAAATGTCCTTTTTTCTCCTTTCATCAAACCCATGGTCACGATGCTAAAGATTGCCCTGATTTTCAGAAAGCCATCCAAGATGGCATAAACAGTGGACAAATTAGAATCATGGATGATAAACCTTCTTCTTCTAATAATTCTTCTCTTCCATGTCAAGAAAATGACTTAAAACATATTTTTAATCGTGAAAGAATATTTATGAGAATCTATTGGAAATTGAAATATGATAAGACTATTTGCTTTCCTCCTTAAAAACCAAAACAAAAGTCTTAAGCAAGTGAAAGGTGTGGAATGTTTCATTTTTCATGATTCATATTCACACTCTCTTGGGAAATGTCATGCATTTAATAAATTTGTTCAAAATCAGTATGATCATGCACAAATTTCTCTTACAATTGATCTAGCTATCTTCCTTGACATGAACATTGTGCCTTAGCACTTCTTTTCTTTTCATGTTGCTCTTCACCCTATGACATAACTAGATGTTGGCACTTGCATGAAGATTGCATTAATGAAATGTTATGTTGTCATTGATGTCAATTATAACTGGTAATGATGTTGTAGTAATGTTGTTTTGCTACTGGTAAGTGAGCTTGTGAAGGAAATCGGTATTACTAGAGAAGGAGTGAGATCAACCGATAGGCCCTAACAGTTGATATGATAAACCCTAACCGATGAAGTTTTGTGAATCGGTTGTATTGGTTTATGATCTAATGATAAGTGGTAATGATTATGACACGTATTTGTGTGTGTGAAAAAGTGAAATAAGGTCTGATAGCTGCAGGCACAACACTTCAATTAAGTCATTACATGTATGATTAGTAAATTTATAATCAATAAATAATAAACCATAACAAAGTGATTAATTGCCTTCTAAAAGATGCGAGTATAAGATTGCTCTCAGATTTTTTATAAGCAATACCAGTGACTAGACTACACCAAGATGAAGAATTTAATCTATATGAGCATGATATTTAACTATATGGATGGAAGATGGATGAATAATTAAAGCAATAGTGGATTCAAGCAATATGGATTCAAGCAATAATGAAATAAACTAAATATGAAAAAAGCTAAACTAAGATGCAATAGAGCAAGCACAAGATCTTCAATAACTCCAGAGCAAAATCAGCATAATAATAATCTCCAAGGTGCTTCTCAAATATCTCTGGGGTGATTTGAATGAGAGCCGAAGGCTGAATTTATAGAGAATTATAAAAGAGATCAAGAAAAAGCACAATTTAGAATTAATTGAAACAATTGAGAAATCAGATTCAGTTAACCTTGAGATAGATTACAATTATAGTTTAATTTAAATGCTTTCAGATAAGAAGTTCAAGTTGCGTTAGAAATAAGATTTAATTAATTCCATGCATTTGTGATAAAAATAGATAATTCTTTGATTTATTCAAGAAAAGAGTCTTTTCAATGCAACTGAACTTCTTTTTCTCAAAAGCTGTGAGTTCCAATTCTAGAGAAAGATTAATAATTCAATTAATTGCTTTTCTGATTTCAAGTTCTCAATTTAGAAGAAAGAAATAATATCTCAAGTTTGATTTCTCTCTCAATTCAATTCTTTTATTTTATTTTCAATTTAACTCTTTCTTTGTAATTAATTCCTCTTTTGTAATAAATTAATTCCTTTTTTGCATGATTAAATGGCAAATTTATTAATTAATTAAATATGCTAGGATATTTAATAAATTAAATAGGATAATTGATCAAAATGATATTCTTGGAATGATTTAATTAATTAAATAAATATTTAATTAATATTGAGTAATTCATTTGCCATGTAATATTTGATGATTAAAGAATTAATTAATGTGCTCAAGGTTGATTTAATTGCCTTTGGTTAGGACCTTGGTGATGTTGTCGAGATTAGGGGCCCATGGTTTAGATGACCAATTTTAGGGTATTACAATTGCCCCTCTTTGAATTAATGTGTGAGCAGTGCATTGGTTCAAAGAATAGTTGATGACTAGGAGATACCATTTCTGAACTTGATTGATCATGAACTAGATGAAGAGCAAGGTGTTTAGCTTGATTTGAAGCGATGAAGCTGAACAAAGTTGATTAAAGCAACACTGATCTTGAACTTGATTGAACTAGGAATGATAGAGAGCCAAGATACAGAACTTGAACTTGATTGATCAAGAAGCAGATCTTACTGATCTAGAACTTGATTGATCTAGACACAGCGAGCAAAGATAAAATCGATCTTGAACTTGATGGATCAAGATACGATGAGCGAAGATAAACTGTCTAGCTTGATTTGATGTGATGAAACTGAACACCTTCTTAGATTGAGTGTGTGATTGAAGATACTCTTTAAACCCTTGATTGAGTTTAAACGAATAATCAGCTTGATGAAAAGTGACAAAACTGATTAACATTAAGAGACTGATTTAGATGAAGGCAAATATCAGCTTGATTTGAAGCGATGAAACTAAGATGCTCCTTAGCAATAAGAAATTGATTTTCTTTAGTTGAAAAAGATTTTTCCTTGACTTTTGGTAAAGATATGAAAATTTTCTCGACTTTGAAGATGTGAAGTCATGAGGTCATGAGTATGCCCCCTTGGGAGTGAAATCTAAAGATAGCGAGGGTACATGATGATAGGCAATTATTTAGCGATGATAATTATTTGATCACTAATTGATTCAGAGGAATTATTGTAGATTTAGTGTTGATTGATGAAAAATTGAGCGAAAGTTAAAAAAAGAATGAGCTTCTGATGAAAAAGCGCTAAGTGGTTCAAATTGTAAAATTGACTAGGAAAATGATCTTGTATTTCAATTTTGATCTTGAAAATGGAATCAGAACGAGCAAATTAGCTAAGGGTACAATTTTCATGTCCATCGAAGCAAGTTGAAAAATTAGGGTTTTGGCTATATATGGGGTAAAAGTGTCATTTAAAATTCAAAAAGCCTTCTATGAAAAAAATGGTGGTTCCCACTCATATGCATCGATTCAAGTGCTAGAGATGACATAATCAACCTTGGAACTATGAGCCAACGGTAAGTGATCTATCTTAAGCCTATTTATTGTTTCAATTTTGAATTTTTTGTTGAATTTTTTAATTTTTGGCACATTGAAGTCGTGTTTTCTCATTTTGTCGTGCAAGACAGGATCCTGTCTCGTACAACAATTTTAGACCACCAGTTTTATCATTCTAGGCCCACCCTTGTGTCATACGAAAACATTCAAAAGAGCCCCTTTTGTCATCCTAGGGCTAGTCTTGTGTCGTATGGGCGTCTTTTGTCATACTAGACCTATTCCTGACTCGTACGAATTTATGGCCCTACTGTGTTTTGTCGTTTGAAAAATAATGAGCATTTTTGAAGGTGCAAACTTGAAATTTTGATTTTGCAGTTGACGTAGTTGGATTTACGTGATGTTTTGCTTCTCTTATAGGCTAATTTGAAATTTTTTCTGATGCTTTGTTGTTTGTTTGATTTTTGCAGGTTTGATTGCCTCACATTCTTTTCAGATGTGTCTATCCACTGACGATGATATTAGTGCATCATCTATCAGAGGTTGACCAAGCACATATTGATTTGTGTGGATTGACCCACCTTCTTGATTTACGTGATATCCATGTGAACCACAGAATGGTGACTGCGCTTGTAGAGAGATTCCATTTGGAGCATAACACATTCCACTTTCCAATTGGGGAGATGACCATCACTCCTAAGGACATATATAGGATTCTCTATATCCCTTTTGCTGGGGATAAGGTGGATTATGATGCAGCGCAACTTCCTGGGTTACTAGCTGTTAGACATGTTTTCAAGGATCTATATATTCTGACATGTTCTATCATTTGGGACGTGATGATGACTAGGTACAGTGAGGACTTCCCACTTGCTTGCATCTTGGTAGGTTTTATCGGCTATTTTCTGATACCGGACAAGGGACAACAGGGGATTTTGTGTGGATGGGGCAGGATGTTAGAGAGGCTATTGGGACCCCTCAGAGATTAGGCTGGGGCTCTTGTATATTAGTACACATGTATCATGAGATACATAAGATTGTATATAGGGAGGGAAAGAGTATGGTTGCAGGAGTTTTGATTTTACAGGTATGGGCCTGGGAGCACCTCCCAGTTTGCCGGCCAATTGTAAATGATGACAGAGACCCTAGTCAGTCCATTGTATATAGATATTCAGGATATGTTACTCAACCCCATCTGGGCAAGACAAATTTTTGGAGATGGTAGCGAGATGATTTGATAACAATGACATGGAGACCGTACAAGGGTCTAGAGCCATGGGATGATTGGAGGGTTGTACACAGGGATTTGTTCGTGAATCGCCCACTCATCGACAGATCACAGGCTATAGTTGAAGATTCATTATTTCTCGAGTAATGAGGCAGTATGGTAGACCTCAGGGGATCTCGCAGGAGTACACTGCATGTACTCGTTATGCAGATGAGGAGAGGCAGGGATTGGCACTGAGATTATCTTATGCCTTGAGTATGCAGGAGCTTACTGGATTACAACATCTTAGATGGGACTATATGGATGATATTGTAGATGTGGGGGTCTTGCCCCTGTATAGAGATTGGTTCCAGCAACATCCATTCCTGAGATTTATGGTTCCAGCTGAGCAGGTACCTCACATAGAGGAGATAAAGGATGATGCCCCTATGTAGGGACAGGGACAGGAACAGAGACATGGATAGAGAGTCGAGGCTCTGAGGCGAGCAGGTGGTGATCCTGGTGCTAGTAGTAATAGGGTACCAGCTGGTGGTAGAAAATAGAGAGGAGATGACTAATCCCTAGGTACGAATGGAGTGAGACTTGGTGGAGTGAGAGTGTCAAAGGGTGGAGGAGAGGAGGAGAGAGCAGCACCGAGATAGGTTTGGTAGACAAGAGAGGAGCACGGGGGAGCTGGAGGTGGAGATGGAGGCGAAGAGGCTGCGAGGGATCAGGGGGCTGACACTGTGTGGTCATTGAGAGTACACCTAGCAGGTTTGTAGTCACAGCTGACAGTGACACAAACTTAGCTGGTAGAGTGAGACCGATAGCTAGCAGATCTTAGAGTAGAGAGAGATCGTCAGCTAGCGGATCTTAGAGCGGAGAGAGATCATCAGCTAGTAGATCTTAGAGCAGAGCGCGATCGTCAGGTTGCAGTGATGAGGGTAGAGCGAGACACTCTTCAGTAGGAGGTTCTTCATCAGACCAATCAAGCAGCTTATTATGTTGTGGCTTATATCGTAGCTATTCTAGTAGTGCAGTAGGTTGTACCATATTCACAGTATATGGCTCGATTTGAGGGAGCTTGGGCACCTCGTTAGGATTCCGGTCAGTAGGCTCCACCTCCTCCACCAGGTGATGAGGGAGAGGCCGAGAGCTAGATTTTATTTTTGTAGCTCAGAAACGTTTTGTAGACACACCCATTTTTTTGTAGCCCTTATGATTCTTGCTCCGATGGGAGTTTGTATATATTAGTTGACATTTTTTTGTACCTCGAGACTTGATGATTATATATATACGAGATCTGATAGGACTTCATATTACTTGTGTTGATCAATTATGAGATGTCTTGTATATGCTTTATTCTATATGTATGCATATTTATTTAGCATGGATGTATGTAAATGCAAATGAATATGAATGTTTGTTTTTGTTTCTTTTCATATGCAAATAAATGATGAAAATGAGTAATGAGTAATGCAAATTTTTAAATTTTATTTTTTCTATGCAATAAGATGAATGCGAATGAGTGATAATGAAATGTATGAATCTATATAAGATGCTTATGTATGCAGCTAACATCTCAATACACAAGTACTCGATCGGAGAAATGATGAAAAAGAGACCACTTAGCTAAGAAATGATGATGCTTATAACTCTCATTCAGAATATAAAGAGATTATTACCATACCAAAATCAATCTAAATTCACAAAATACAGAATGAAATGCAAAATGAGATGCAACCTAAACCTAGTCACTAGATTTAAAATGCTTAAGTTTCATCACTGAGCATAACAAACATAATAGGCAGATTAGAGTTCCTTTCTTTTCATGTGCAATACTAATTATCTTGTCCGTGATGACCCTTTTTTTTGTTCATATCCTTGGACAGATTATGCCCAAATTGCATGATAAAGAAATTCACTCAAAACAAACAAAGAAATGATGGGAACCTCCCTGTAGAATTCAAGCAGAGTCGAGGTATGTGTGGCATTTTCACCTTGATGTGAAGGCTCTTATCATAGACACCCAACTTATTAGATGTTTCCAGATCATCAGAATCATTCCTACAAGCAAAAAACAAAGAAATAATTATGCCCCCAATCCTTGCTTCTCTTAGTCAAGATAGACTTCCTTGAGTTACTCAGAGGGATAATAATCGAAAATCATTATAAAAGATAGCATACAAAGAAAATTTTCATTCATAGCTCAAACTGTCTAGTGATTGTTTTCAGTAATGTTGTTTTGCTTGTGTACTCAGTGATAAAACTCTTCGATAGTTAGGAGATAGGCGACTGTCTCAGAGTGGATGACCAGGTTTCACTGATGGAAAGATGACTTGGTTGATACTGCTTAGGACATGTAATGTGATCTGTTGATTAACCTAAGACTAGGACATTGATCAGTTTCAAGCCATGAGGGTCCCAACAAACAAGAATGTCACAAATGTGACTCAAATATATGTACAAGTGATAATAAAGATACATGAAAGTGGGAAATTCCAATGTTGTGTTGATAGATGGAGAGTTGAGTACAAGAGGCGCCTGTTTGCCAGGTTTTCACCTACTTGGCAGAGATTCATTTTTTTTACCAAGGTGCCTGTTTACCAGGTTTTCACCAGGGCTTTTTTTTTCTTTTTTCCATTTTTTTTCAGGACTTTTTATGATTTTTTTTTTGATTTTTTTCAAGACTTTTTTAGCAGTACAAGTTGCTGAAGTAGAGAATGCTAAGTGAAGAATTTCTTCAAATGGATGGTGTTAATCAGTTCACAGAGTTGTTCTCCTTCCAATGTTGAAAGCTGATAGGCACCAGAGCCAAATACTGCAGTAACGATGTAGGGACCCAACCAGTTGGGTTCAAACTTCCCTTTGTTATCTCAAAACTATTGATTTTTAGGATTTTCTCTCAGAACTAGGTCACCAACCTGAAATTCTCTTTGTTGAACCTCTTGTTATATCCTCTGGAAATTCTCTTTTGATACACTCTGAGATGATCAAATGCCACTTGCCGACATTCATCTAGCAATTCGAGTTCTTGCAATCTAGATATCCTATAGTCTTTATTAGTAACAAGACCTTGCAAAGAAACTCTTAGAGATGGTATTTCTACTTCAAAAGGTAATACTGCTTCGGACCCATACACCAAAGAAAAAGGTGTAGCCCCAGTAGGTGTTTTGATACTTGTTGTGTAAGCCCATAATGCAGGATTGAGCTGTAGATGCCAATGCTTCCCATATTTGTTTACTATTTTGTGTAAGATAGTCAACAGGTTTTTTTTTAGATGCCTTAGCTTGTCCATTACCTTGAGGGTAATATATAGATGACCTGTGTTGTTTAATTTTGAATTTCTCACAGAGCTCATCCAAATCTTTATTCTTGAATTGGCCTCCATTGTCAGTCATGATGGATGAAGGTATCCCATACCTGCAAATGATATGGTTTAAAACAAACATAGCTACTTGTTTATTGGTTGCTTTGATGAGCAGAACCGCTTCTACCCACTTAGTGAAGTACTCAGTGAAAGTTATGATAAACTTGTGTCCATTAGATGATGCAGGATAGATCTGACCAATGAGATCAAAGGCTCATTGCTGGAAAGGCCAATGTGTGATGAAGGGTATGAGATCTCTTGCTGGAGCATGTATGAGATTTCCATGTAGTTGACATTTTTCACAAGTTTTAGAAAACTTTATAGCATCCTTCTCCATGTCTAGCCAGTAGTAGCCAGCCCTTAGTAGTTTTTGAGCTAAAGTAAGACCATTCAAATGAGATCCAGAAATACCTTCATGGACTTTCGATAATGTACGTTTAGACTCTTCAATTTCTAGACACCTAAGAAATGTACCGTCCAAACTTCGCCTAAACAAATTGTTAGCAATGATGACATACCGTGAAGCATCTCGAGTTAGGTTCCTTTTCTCATTACGAGTAAGATTTTCAAAGATAATTTGGTCACACAGATAAGAGTAAATGTTGTTATATAGAGATGAGTCATGTTTAATAATAGAACAAACTATCTGGGACTCAAGAGAATCATAGGTAGGGTAATGTAACTCTTCCACTAGGAATTCAAAGCAAAAATTAGATTCCTATAACTCAGGTATAGACGCCAAGGTGGCCATAGCATCTGCTGCTCTGTTTGTTAATCTTTGAATCTGCTAGAATGATACAAAAGTAAAATACTTCTTGAGATCATCAACCATTCTCTTATAAGGCATCAATTTCTCATCTTGAGTCTGATATGTATCATTGATTTGATTGATAATTAGTTGAGAATCTCCATAGATATGTAGCTCCAGAACCTTCCATTCAATAGCTAGTTTGATCCCATTTACCAAAGCTTCATACTCTACAATATTGTTTATGCAAGGGAAAATAATCGTGTAAGCCTTCGGGATTGAGTATTTCTGAGGAGTGATAAATAGTATTCCAACACTAGAACCATTTTGGGTAAAAGATCCATCAAAGAACATCTTCCATGATTGTTGAGTAAGGTGTATTATTGATTCATCTGGAAACTCTATATGCAGTGGTTGAGTGTATTCAAATGGAGATTCAACAAGTTGATCTGCAATTACCTATCCTTTGATGGCTTTGTGTTCCACATATTCAATATCAAACTCTGTAAGTACCACGACCCATTTTGTCAATCTTCCAGTGAGTGTTGCTTTGTTAAGAAGATACTTGAGTGGATCAATCTTAGCTACTAGCTTGATGAAATGTACCAACATATAATGTCTCAATTTTTGTGATGCAAAGAGTAATGCCAAGCATGCTTTTTCTATTATAGTGTAGTTCATTTCATAAGACACCAATGTTCTGTTGATGTAATATGTAGCTCTCTCTCTTTTATTTTCATCCTGTTGTGTCAAAAGTGCCCCCAATGATGAATCAATGGTTGATATGTATAAGATCAATGGTTTTCCCTAAATTAGTGGCATCAGTATTGGTGTATTGAACAACTACTCTTTGATCTATTTAAGGTGTTGCTCACATTCTTGATCCTAGTTGTATATTACTCCTTTCCTTAATACTTTTGTGAAAGGTTGAGATTTGTCTTCCAGTTGAGAAATGAAGCATCTGATTGATTGGAGACATCCCTGTAAACTTCTCATTTGATTGATGTTCTTCGGAGGCAGAATTTCCATTATAGCTTGGACCTTCTTAGGATCAACCTTGATTCCCTTATTTGAAATGATGTAGCCAAGTAGTTTACCAGATGTCATTCCGAATGCACACTTTTTTGGATTTAGCCAGAGTTTGAATTTTTCCATTCTATCTAGTATAGGGCCTAGCTCTTGAATATGTATGGATCCCTTCACAGTCTTTACTAAAGTGTCATCAACATAATCTTCCATATTATTATGCATCATGTCATGAAAGATAGTAGTTATCGCTCCTTGGTAATTTTCTCTTGCATTCTTAAGCCTGAATGACATGACATTCCAGCAAAAGGTTCTCCATGCATAGGTGAAAGTTGTCTTTTTTTGATCTCCAGGAGCTATTTTGATCTAATTATAACTAGAGAATCTATCCATTAGTGAGTACATCTCATACCTAGCAACCATATCAACTATCATATCATTGTTTGGTAATGGAAAGTCATCCTTCATACAAGCTTTGTTGAGATCTCTAAAGTTTGTGCAAACCTTAATAGATTTGTCTACCTTTGACACAGGTACTATGTTTAAAATCCATTCTGCATAGTCTATAGCTCTGATAAATCCAGCTCTTAGCAATTTTTCTAGGTTAGCTTTGACTAGTAGTGCCACGTGAGGGTGCATCTTACAGAGTTTTTGCTTGATTGGTTTAACTCTTGGTGTGATAGAAAGATGATGCATGATAAGATCAAGATCCATTCCTAGCATATAAGAGTATGTCCATGCAAAATTGATCTTCTTTTCTGAAAAGAGATGAGTGAATTCTTTTAATTCTTCTCCTGATAGTGATTGAGCTACATGAATGATGTGTGGTGTCTCTTGACTCCCAATGTTCACTGGCTGAGTTGGCTCGATCAATATAGAAGACCTTTCCTAAAAATGACTTGGCAGTATATCAAGTATCTCACCTTCAGGTGCCTCAGAGAGGTTTTCACCTTTAGGTACGTCCTTTATTTTCTCTTTTTTAGATTCTAATACCGTCACAATGTGGTTTTCACCATCAGATCTTTTATTTTTATTTTTCTGATTTTTGCGACTAAGATACTTGATATATGTTTCAGTCATGTTTTCACTCTGTTCATTGGTGGAAGAGTACATAGGTTCAACCACGTTTAGGTAATAGGCTAGCGTATAGTCATTGGCAAAAGTAGGTATATTCATGGGTTGGTCTTGTAGACTACAGTCAATTAATTTAGGATGTACCAAGCATAGAGCGTGGACAGGTTCGAGGGAGTTCACGGTATTGTCATCACCACTACGGATCGAAAAGTTGAGTTCCAGAAGGATACCTTGCGTAAATTTCTCGAGACCAGGAAAAATCAGAACATGATTATTAAAGTGCACGTTAATATTTAGTTGACCTAATCCAATAGACCTACTTGTAGCATCATTCTCTACGCTAGGCTGAACTTCATATCAAGGTTCGACAATAACAAGATCAGTAGACAAATTCTTGCCATTTATATTAGAGGATTCAAAGTTTGATGCTGAGTAGATATTGTCATAAATGGGAGTATTGTTAGAGTCTTCAGAGTCGTAGGATGAATTTTCTGAGTCTTCTTGAAGTGATTGAGTGAATGTATGTATGGTATCAACACCAACATCCTTAATGTTGCAAGTTCCTTCAAGATTTGTCTCATTTAGCATTTGTATTTGATAGACCTGTTGACATGAGCTTGATGGTTCCATGACTTCCTATCATCTACTCCATTCAACTTCCTCTAGACTGATGACCGATTCGGCTTCTGTAGCTTCCAATTCTTCTTGTGTAATCCCATACCCGATTTGTTCTATTTTATTAGAGGGGCATATAATAGATGAAAAACTTTCTAGTATTCTTCCTTCCTTCAGCCCTTGTTCATAGTTTGCTTGTCTTCTTAGTCTGATTTCTTGTATCTCCTTTTCTATCTTTAAGCGCATCAGCTCTTGAGTATCATCTGTGATACTGCTAGACTCTTCTGGAGTTTCTGTACTAGATTATCTGAAAGGTGGTTTGGACCCCATTCATACTCATTTTAGTCAGTCTCTAAATCGTCTACTTGCTGCCTACCAGTATATGTGACTGGAACTTTCAGTGTTGCAAACAATTCTTTGATTCTTTCTAATTTGTCTCTTATATCCTCTGGGACTTCAACTTCTTATATTGTTGTAGCTGACACCATTGAAGTTTGAGTGTTGACTGTTTCTTCTTTCTTGATTGTTGATTCCTCTTTTTCTTTTACACACTCTGCTTGAGTTTGTTGAGTGTTTGTTTCCTATAATGTTGAAGGCGATATCCTTTTCTACCACTTAGACTTAGAAGCATGTTTTTGGTTTGATGTCTTTTTTGGATTGTACCCCAGTCTAGCCTTATCATTTGTTGATTTTGTTTGCAGCTGAATCAGTTCAATAATACCCTCTTGATGTTTGCCTAGGGGAGTAGTACCTAAATATTCTATGCGTTGAATCATTTTGTAGCCTGGACCATATTGTGTAGAGGAAATCTCACAATGTTGTACTTCTTTGTTTTCACTATCTTCCTTAAAAAGCCATTTTAGAACAACATCCTCTTCTATTTCATCTACCAAGGAAGTAGAAGATTGTACAAAAAGACCATCATTTATGATATTCGGAGTTGAAGTTTGTGTTCTCATAGTCTCTAATGGTTTGCCCAACTGTTTTGGTGATGGAGGAAGAGAGACTAATGAAAGTACTGGTTCTATCTTGTATCCATCCATGCTAGTATTGGTAATTTTCAATTTATTTTCCAAGTCTTTCATCAGGGCTTCTGCACTTTCATTTGTAAAGGTTGCTCTATTATGAGGCACAAAGGTATCAACAGCTTTTGTCAATGCATTACAGTGGACATTTTTATCAGCAAAAATATTGACCTCAACTCCATTATAAGGAAATTTTAAGCATTGATGGTATGTAGATGGAATTGCCTTCATTTCATGAATCCATGGCCTGCCCAGTAAGATATTGTGTGACAGAGGAAGATCAAGTACTTGGAAAATAACATCTCTTTCTACAGGTCCCACCCTGATTGGTAATGATACCAGACCTTTAGAGGTCCTTTCCTCTTCATCATAGGTTTTAATTGTTATTTTCTTGCTCAGATCAATGACATTTTTCAGAAAATCCTAGTTGTGTAAGCAGACTGTAAGTATAGATATTCAATCCCACGCCTCCATCTATCAAAATACATTTGACTCTATGTTTATAGATCATGGCTTCAATGTGCAATGGCTGGTTATGTGGATGATTTAGCAAGTTGTCATATTCTTTAGAGAAGGTCAGATAGTGAGGTGAAGTTAGATGACCCACCATGGATTGAAACCGATCAATGTCTAAATCTTCTGGAACATTAGTGGTGAGAAAAGCGTTGTCCAAGAGTTCTTTGTGAGTAAGAGATATTTTTAGTAATTCAAAAATGGAAATTTGAGCATTAGTCTTTTTCAACTATTCAACAATACTATACCCAGAGGAGGAGGATGAAGTTAGCCTTTTAAATTTATCAAATGTTGATTCTTTTTGTTTGTTTGACAAGGCTAGTAGGTTTGACGTTGTTGGAGCAGAAGTTGAGGAACTAGCTCCTTGGAGAGTTACTTTCTTTTGAGAACGGGTCATAGCCTTTGCATATCGTGATTCATTTTGTTTATCTTGGATTATGATCACATTGCAATATTTAGATTGGGAAGGCTCAATCATGTTGATGATGTTGTCATTGCTGGTATAAGTATAATTTACTTTGGCACCTCCTTTGGTCTTTTGAGGAATCACCTTGTTCGTAAACAGGTAAGGGGTCCTTAAAAGCTTTATGATTAGCATTTGTCGGGAGATTCCCGACAACATGTTTACCAACATCTATGAGATCTTGGATCTCATGCTTGAGCTTCATGCAGTTGTTTGTGTTATGACCTTTATTTCGATGGAAGTCACAGTACTCATTTTCTCTCCACCATTTTGGTTTGACTTCCGGATCATATGGCCTAGAATTATCTGGTAACGTTATCATGTTGTTTGCCAATAGAGTTTTGAAAGTGGATTCGTATGATTCTTCCAGAGGAGTGAATTTGCATCTAGGTTTCGAAAGCCAAGCTTTCTCTTTGAATCACTCTTTTTCTTTCTTCGTAGGATTTTCTACTACGGTTTCAGCTGCTTTGAGTACTTGTGGGCCACTAGCCAAGTTGAATATCATGGGCTTTGAGTTGGTTTTAATAGTGTCTACTACTCCATCATTAACAATGTTCTTATTGTTGTCTTTGCCATACTTCCAATACTTGTTCTTCTCTTTACATCTAGATCCTGGTTGTGTTTCTTTCCAAGCCGTGATATCTCCTTTCTTTATAAGCACATCTTCCATTCAGATAGCATTATCTACCATTTTGTTAAATGATGGGTGTACTTGCATTTGGATACTATATTTTAATTCAGGGACCAGATTATTGATGAATATATCCATTTTGTCAGCATCTGGGATAGGCCATGAATACCTAGAGAACATCTTTCTCCAACATTAGAGCAAAGTGAGAAAAGGCTCCCTTGTTTTCTATTTGGTATTGTAAAGTTCGATCATAGTAACAAGATGTTGAATGTTGTAAAAATAGTTGGATTAGTTCTTCAAAAGTTTTTATCCCTTTAGGTAGACTTGAGAACCATTCCATAGCTTGTCCTCCTAAACTCCTTGGAAAAAGGCACATGAGATACGTTTGATCATGCATGAACTCCATGCAAGCAGCACAAAATTCTCTGACATGATCTTGAGGATCTAAGGCACCATCATATTTGTCAAATTTTGGAATCTCAACTCTTGAAGGGAATGGAGGCATGTATAGGTTTTTGTCAAATGGAAATGGGCATATTGTCTCTAGAGAATATTGTTTTGGGGACTTATCCTTGTTTTTGAGTTCTGCAAGCTTAGTCCGTAAAGCTAGTAATTGTCTGTGGACCATCATTATAGGTGATTCTTCCTTTTTAGTGATGAGAGTCTGAACGTCATATCCAGTGGGAAGTTTGACGCCTTGTTTTGCTAGTTCTAGAAAATAGTCTTCTTTTTCTCTAACCATGATAGCTTTCATCATTTTTCAAAAATCTTTATCCTTTTGACATTTATGAATATCTTTTTCTGGAGGTTCATAATCTTTAGCTTCACTTGATGAGAAATCATTATCAGTTTCATGAATACTGAGGTTGTCTTCATCATTTTATTTTGTTCTAGGTATAGTGGGAGATAAAGGTTGATCATAAACTGGTATCTCTAATGATGAAGGTTTATCAGTCAGGGGATCATCTTCATAAAATGGATTATCTTTATATGAAAAGGGTTGCCCTTTGCCTTTGGCATCTTTCTTACAAGAACTCTTGGTTTGAATAGGCATTTTTATTGATTGGTGTGACCTAAAGCTGTTTGTGATGTAGAAGTCAAGATCAAATTTAGAGCTAGTTGTTCAGTTAACATATTGTTTGACAGGAGCAACTAAGATTTAGTCTGGTTTCAGGAATGATCTATCCTATACAAGACATTTATCTAAGTTGATTCGAGAGAAGTGACTAAGACTCCGTCTAGTTTCAGGAAAGATCTATCTTGTATAAGACATTTTATCTAAGTGACTTAGGTTTGATATGTAGTTGATTTAACTAGCTGAAAGATGATCGACAAATCATGCAACACAAATGGCAGAGGTACACTGTTTTGATCTGTTTATGCTCGGGATGAGGATAACCAGTTTTATGCTCACTGTAGACTATTTTAGGCAAGTTTGACTATTCTGGACTGACAAAATCAAAGATTCATATGATAGGTTTCTCAGGACTAGACGACAATTAAATAGCTTCAAGATGACAACAACAATGTTTCATATGAGTTGCTGCCTTGTACCGTACGACAGATGGGTATGTCTAGAATGATAGACTGATCAATATAATGTTTTATCGTACGACATAAGATGTAAGGTTAAATGACAACTCTCAGAACTAGATGACATACAATCAGGATTCATATGACACAGGATGTAGGATCAAATGACAGACTGTTTGGATTGATGAAATTTTGTATGACATAGGATATGAAACCAGATGATAAATCAGAGGAATTGTATGACTGTTTGCTGGACAAGGGTAAATTTTTGAGGTTTCAATGACTGAGTATGACTAGATTTGAGATGTATTGGGTTTTGATTGCTGACTGACGATGAGAAGTTTAGAGGTGGAATGAGTTCTTGACAGCTAAGGTATACTAGTTTGTGACACAGACAAAGTTTTGACTTGGATAGACTAGTTTTGGAAAAAGTTTCGACTGGGATAGACTAGTTTTGGACAGAGTTTCAACTAGGATAGACTAGTTTTGGACAAAGTTTTTGATCACTGAGTTATTTCTTGTTTTCTCTAGTTTTGGTATTTCAGTATTAATTTCAGGGATGAAAACATAGAAAACACGTAGTATGAATAATAACTCCAATCACAACATTCAAACCTTACGGAATTTGGTGAGAGAAGAAAACCTTTTCTTGTAGACTCAGGACACACCCAATAGCTAATCAGAATATGATCGTTGAGTCTCATGCAATGGATTCTCAACACCGTATTAGCCAACTCCAAATGCTAATGGGGGCATGAAATGACAAGTATCTTGGGAGAGTTACTATCTCTCTTGTACAAAGATTATCCCCCCTTTCGGAGGTGAACCAGGTAGCTTCTAATTTGAATTGGAATTAGTAAGGGGTCCATTCAGCACGTCGAGGTATAAACTCAATTAAGAGGTCTCCTAGCCTTTAAAACCAAGGTTTAATATACCCAAAGGTATTGAGGAGAGCTATTCCCAAGTACTGTCATTGACTTGATTTTCATCAAATCACATTTATTTTATAGTGGGTTGGAGTACTTGGCGTTTAGCCATTCCCACTTGGGTCATTCTCCTCACATCAAATGTAAAGGCCTTTAGAGTTATTAGCTCCTCAGGAGGGCAGACCCGCTAAAGATGTACAAATCTCAAACTTAAAGAAAATATCTCAAGGGTTTGGATTTCTGATTTTCTATGCAGACAAGAGCATACTCTCCTACATCTCAGAATTTGATTAAAACACAAAATTCAGATTTGTTCTTTAACCAGATAGCAAGTTAGGTTCCTAAAAATGAATTTAAAGAATACATGATGTTTGCTTGAATCTCCTTAGGCAACCTGCAAAGACAACAAATCAGTAGTCATATTGTCTTTGTGCGACAAGCATATTCTTTGACAAGCGTTCTGCAAAAACTGATTAGGCTATGAAAAAAAATTCTTAGATAGACAGATAAACAACCAAGGTCAGTCATTAGTATAATCAAAATTGAAGAATGAAATCTGCTTTTTAACCAAGAAAATACAGAATCACATGACAATTTTTACCAGACCGTACGATAAATCGTACGAGATTGTACAACACCTACAACTTGTCATTTGGGCGTATGGGAAATGTCGTACGATGAATTGCGGAACCTATATGAATGAAAAATCCAAAAAGTCAAAAAATCTAAAAAGAATTAAAAATAAGCAGTTAGTCTTGGAGGCCAAAAAATGTAGTCTTCTACCCCACGGTGGGTGCCAGAAATGTGTGTGTGAAAAAATGAAAGAAGATCTGATAGTTGCATGCACAACACTTCAATTAAGTCATTACATATATGGTTAGTAAATCAATAATCAATAAATAATAAACCATAACAAAGCGACTAATTGCCTTCTAAAAGATGCAAGTATAAGATTGCTCTCAGATTTTTATAAGCAATACCAATGACTAGACTACACCAAGATGAAGGATTTAATCTATATGAGCATGATATTTAACTATATGGATACAAGATGGATGAATAATTCAAGTAATAATGAAATAAACTAAATATGGAAAAAGCTAAACTAAGATGCAATAATCTCAAAAAGAGAAACCACAAGATCTTCAATGACTCTAGAGCAAAATCAACATAATAATAATCTCCAAGGTGTTTCTCAAATATCTTTGGGGTGATTTGAATGAGAGCTGAAGGTTGGATTTATAGAGAATTACAAGAGAGATCAAGAAAAAGCATAATTTAGAATTAAATGAAATAATTGAGAAATCAGATTCAGTTAACCTAGAGATAGATTCCAATTATAGTTTAATTGAAATGCATTCAGATAAGAAGTTCAAGTTGCATTAGAAATAAGATTTAATTAATTCCATGCATTTGTGATAAAAATAGATAATTCTTTGATTTATTCAAGAAAAGAGTCTTTTCATGCAACTGAACTTCTTTTTCTCAAAAGCTGTGAGTTCCAATTTTAGAGAAAGATTAATAATTCAATTAATTGCTTTTTTGATTTCAAGTTCTCAATTTAGAAGAAAGAAATAATATCTCAAGTTTGATTTCTCTCTCAATTTAATTTCTTTTATTTTATTTTCAATTTAACTCTTGCTTTGTAATTAATTCCTCTTTTGTAATAAATTAATTCCTTTTTTGCATGATTAAATGGAAAATTTATTTATTAATTAAATATGCTAGGATATTTAATAAATTAAATAAGATAATTGATCAAAATGATATTCTTGGAATGATTTAATTAATTAAATAAATGTTTAATTAATATTGAGTAATTCATTTGTCATGTAATATTTGATGATTAAAGAATTAATTAATGTGCTCAAGGTTGATTTAATTGTCTTTGGTTAGGACCTTGGTGATGTTGTCGAGATTAGGGGCCCATGGTTTAGATGACCAAGTTCAGGGTATTACAGTATGCATGATGTATGAGAATAGTTTCAAAAGGTTTTTCGTGCATAGAGATAACGGTTTTTGTCTTGGGAATGAGCAAGTTCATTGCATGTAATGGAAATCATGTGATGAGTTATAATGTTCGATGAAGCGGTGATTAAGGAGCGGTCAAGGATATCTTGAATGATGTGCAATGATTATTATATAGTCCAATAGTCATACTTGAACCAACTTGTTTGTAATCTCTATGAGATAATTAGGTTTGTGATGTGTTACCGACCAATTGATTTGTTTATAAGGTCAATGAATTTTTTTGTTGTAGTGTTGGCAATTGTGATTGAGAGTGAGAGTGTGGTTCCCGAACCAGGTGATGTATCTAAAGTATGTTTAAAGGAAGATAGAAGCATAAAAAGGATCTGAACAAGCAAGTGTAGTACTATTCAAACAAATCAGCAAATCCTTGTTATTTTTTAACAATTACAACAGTTAAATACCCTAATCAGGTGAGCTCTAACAAGTTTAGTGTTATCTAAATCCTCTAACTAGGTGATCCATTAGCTTGGATTTCAAATCCTCTATTGAGGTTACTCCTTACAGAGTATTGCTTCTAAAAGGGAATTATAGTCAATCCCTTAATCGGGTGGTCCCTAATAGGATATGTTCTTAACGTGACTTTTTGTAAAGCTTTAATAGGCTAGGCTCCTAACAGGGCAAACTTCAGAAGAGTTCAGAATACTTGTGGGTATTCATCCCCACTGTGGTTTTTCCCATTTAGGTTTCCATGTCACAAATATTGTGTTAAGTGGTGAATGCTTTTATGGTTATGTTTACTATGGTTTAATTGCTTAACTGCTAAATCCACTTTGATATTTTATGTTAACTGACAACAATCTAAAATATATTTTTACTTATGTTAGTAAAGTATTTGAATGATTCAGTTAAGAGGTTTTGTGAGTTTCAGAGTTGTTTTACAGTTAGTCTGTTATAACAGTCAACCGGTTTAATCTGTCAGTTATATTGCATTTGAAGTTCAGTGTTTAACCAATCAGTTTAGAGTTTTCTTTGAGAGGTTGATTTTGAGATTGAATGAAAGTCTATACAGTTTTCTATCTACTGATTCACCCCCCCTCTCAGTAGTTGACCAGGTCCTTATTCTTTCATCATACCATCAATTGGTATTAGAGCATCTCAAGTCCTCAAAGGTCTAAGCCTAAAAACTTGAGGTAAAAATCTTGAAGAACATGATGAAGAAAGAAGGTCCTAAATTTAATAGAGATAACTACATAATATGGAGTGATAGAATGAAAATATATATCAAGAATCTAGGAAGTTAATACTGGGAACATGTTGGTACTCAATATGTTGCACCTAGTGGGATTATGACTGATGATCAGAAGATAGAGCAACAAGAAAACAATCAAGCATTGGAAGCCATTATCAGTTCCTTGTTTGATGTAGAGTATGTAGATGTCCATGGTCTAGAGACTGCTTATGAGGTATGGAAGAAACTTGAAGAGATCTATAGTGGTGATGAGCATGTGAAGATAGCCAAAGAAGAGATTTTAAGAGGAAAATTTGATGCCATGCAGATGGCTGAAGGTGAAAATATACAACAGTATGGTTAGAGGATCAAAGAGATAGTTGGTGAGATTAAGAGTGCTATTGGTAAAGTGGAGGATGCCACAGTGATTAGTTAGGTGTTGAGAACCCTTCTATCGGTCTACGCTATCCGATTTGCAGCCATTCAGGAGCTAAAGTCAATTGATAAAACTAAGGTAACCCTTGACTCCATCATTGGTAAGATTATTGCTTTTGAATTGCATGGTTATGATGATAGTGTTCATAAATATGAATCTACATTTAGAGCTTCAGTTTCTAACCCTTCTATGATGAAAAGTAGAGATGTCAGTCATACTTATGAATCTAGATCCAACAGAGAATTTGATGATGAAGATAGTTTGGTTGATCTTGAAGCATTTTTGGCCAAGCGGTTGCCCAAAGGTACTGATAAGTATAGAGGTAAATTACCTTTGAAATGTTTTGCATGCAACAAGATTGGACACATTGCAGCTAATTGTCCTAATAGTGAAAATGAGAACAAGTATGAGAAGTTCAAGAAGTACAAAGGAAATGGAAAAATAGATTGTCTCATTGCAGTTGATGGTGGTATCACTGATGAGGAATCTAAGGGAGATGCTAATGAATATATTGTTTTTGTAGCCATTAAAGAGGAAATATCTCATCAGAAGGCATTAGTTTCTTGCATGGATAATTCTAATGGTTGGATCATTGATAGTGGTTTCTCACACCATATGACCAGTGACCGGAGCAAATTTCTTACCTTGAAGGAATTTGATGAAGGAGTTGTGAGATTTGGTAATGACTCACCTTGCATGGTTGGTAAAAGGTAAGGGAACTATTTCGCTTGATGGAAAGAGCAGTGCAAATGTGTCTACTGGGTTGAAGGACTAAAGCACAATATTTTGAGTGTTGCACAACTCAATGAAAAAGGTTATCCATTGGAGTTTAAGAATGGTATGTGAAAAATCTATGGGAGAAAAGGTGAACTGATTGCAACTGACAAGCAGACTAAAGGTAACCCATTTCACCTGAATCCTAAAGTCAATAGCTGTTTGATTGCTAAAGTAGATGATAGTTGGCTTTGACATAGGAGATTTTGTCATATAAATTTTGATAACATTGTTAAAGTGAGTAAGTCCAAGTCAGTGAGAGGTTTTCCTCTGTTGCACAAACCGGTTAACGCTCTGTGTAAGTAATGTTAGTCAGGAAAGATGACATCCTCAACTTTTAAGAGCAAATCTTTTTCAGCAGAACATCTGTCAGATTTGGTTCATACAGATCTATGTGGACCCATAAGGACTAAAAGTATTCAAGGTGACAATATGATCTTCACTGATGATTGCTCAAGAATGATGCAGGTTACATTCCTAAAGGATAAGTCATAATCTTTTGGTAAGTTCAAGGAATTCAGGGCCTTAGCTGAAAAGGAAAGTGGTAAGAAGATAAAGTGTCTGAGGATAGATCAAGATGGTTAATTTACTTCAGAGGAATTCATTAGATATTGTGAAGAAAATGGTATCAAAAGGCATCTTTCTACACCGAGGACACCACAACAGAATGGTATTGCAAAGAGCAACAACTGTCAGTTGTTGAAGCTACTAGAATGATGTTGATACAAGGAGGTGTAGAAAAAACTTTCTGGAGAGAAGCTGTCAACACAACTGTCTATGCTATGAACTAGATATTGGTAAAGATAGGTAAGGATACAACTCCTTATGAATAATAGTATGGTAGATCACCTAATGTCAGCTATTTTAAGATATTTGGCTGTAAATGTTTTATTAAGATAGGTGACTATGTTAGCAAGTTTGAGGCTAAAAGTGATGAAGGCATATTTCTTCCTTACTCCACCAAGAGTAAGCTCTACAAATATTACAACAACCAGACATAGAGAATCATTGAGAGTGTCAATGTTCGAGTGGATGAGTATCCTGAAGTCTCAAGGGAAACCAATGTGGAGAAAAAGGATGAAGATCCTTGCATTTTATTTTTGGAACCAGAACCAGTGAAACCTAAAACTAGTAAAGTGAATGTTGTTGTACCAGTTCAACTGGAATAGGTAGATTCAAAAGAATATGATGATCATGAGGAAGAAGAAATTGGAGATAGTGATCATATTATTTTGAGGTATGTGAGACTCAATCATAATCCTTACAAGAATATTGGAGATAAGGATGTTGGAGTGTTAACCAGAAGGAGAATTAGAGAGAATTCTTGCATGATCTCCACTATTGAGCCTAGAACTGCTAAGGAAGTATTTGGAGATGATAATTGGATCAAAGCTATGGAGGAGTAGCTTGATCAAATTGAGAAGAATAACACATGGACCCTAGTACCTAGACTGATGAATAAAAATGTGATAGGTACTAAGTGGGTATTCAGGAACAAACTGAATGAAGATGGGGTAGTAGTCCGAAACAAAGCTAGATTGGTATGAAAAGGTTATGCACAGGAAGAAGGATAAGATTATGGTGAGATTTTTGCACCAGTTGCTAGACTGGAAGGTGTCAGACTTTACTTGCATTTGCATCATATAAGGGATTCAAAGTATATTAGATGGATGTGAAGTCAACATTTTTGAATGTAATACTAGAAGAAGAAGTATACATTGAGCAACTAGATGGCTATGCTTTAACTGATGCAAAAGACATGGTATGAAAATTGCACAAGGCACTATATGGGTTAAAGAAAGCACTAAGAGCATGGTATGAGAGGTTACATTCACACCTGATGAAGATAGGTTTTAAGAGAACCAATGAAGATAGCAACATATATCTCAAATATGAAGGAGATAATATACTAGTTAGTGAAGTGTTTGTGGATAATATCATCTATATTTGGAGACAATAGTGACATGAGAAATGACTTTGCAAATGAAATCAAAAGTAAGTTTGAAGTGTCTCTAGTGGGAGAGATAATTTTTTTCACAGGTTTGCAAATTCAGAAAATGAAGAGTGGTATTTTTATCACACAGTCTAAGTATGTGAAAGAGGTATTGAAGACATTTGGAATGAGTGACTATAAACTTGTTGGGACACCAATGGTTACAGGTTGTAAATTGTCTAAGGAAGATGAAGCCACATCTGTTGATGAAAAGGAGTATAGGTCAATGATAGGGAAATTGCACTATGTTATTCACAACAGACTAGATATACCTCATGCAGTTGGTCTAGTTGCCATATTTCAGAAGAATCTAAAGGAAACACATTTGATAGAATCCAAGAGGATATTCAAATATTTGAAAGGTACTATTGACTATGGTTTATGGTATCCATATGCAGGTAACTTTGATTTGAAGGTGTATGCAGATGCAGGTTGGGTAGGTAATGTTGATGAAAGGAAGAGCACAACTGGTGGAGCATTCTTTCTTAGAGGAAGACTTGTTTCATGGAGTAGCAAGAAGCAGAGATGTATATCTCAGGCTACTGCTGAAGTTGAGTATATTGCAGCTTATATGAATTGTACCCAGGCTATCTGGATGAGACACATTCTGGAAGGTTTCAAGATGAAGTTTACAAAATTGGTAAATATCTTACGCGACAATACCGGTGCCATAAATATATCAAAGAACCCTGTTTTGCATGCACGAATGAAGCATATTGAATTGAAGTATAATTTCTTGAGAGAAAAAGTGTAGAGTAAAGATGTGATATTGGAGCATGTTTCTTCCAAGGAGCAACTTGCATATTGAATTGAAGTTGAGTATATTGCAGCTTATATGAATTGTACCCAAGCTATCTGGATGAGACACATTCTGGAAGGTTTCAAGATGAAGTTTACAAAATCGGTAAATATCTTATGCGACAATACCGGTGCCATAAATATATCAAAGAACCCTATTTTGCATGCACGAACGAAGCATATTGAATTGAAGTATAATTTCTTGAGAGAAAAAGTGTAGAGTAAAGATGTGATATTGGAGCATGTTTCTTCCAAGGAGCAACTTGCATATTGAATTGAAGTTGAGTATATTGCAGCTTATATGAATTGTACCCAAGCTATCTGGATGAGACACATTCTGGAAGGTTTCAAGATGAAGTTTACAAAATCGATAAATATCTTATGCGACAATACCGGTGCCATAAATATATCAAAGAACCCTGTTTTGCATGCACGAACGAAGCATATTGAATTGAAGTATAATTTCTTGAGAGAAAAAGTGTAGAGTAAAGATGTGATATTGGAGCATGTTTCTTCCAAGGAGCAACTTGCATATATCTTTACTAAACCTTTGCCTAAGACCACTTTTGAGTATCTTAGAAGTTAGATAGGGGTTGTACCCCTCCATGAGGTCAATTGAGCATGATGTAGATTACATCAGGCCCAAAGCTACTTGCAAAATTTTATAGCAAGATTAGTGTAGAGTGGAGTTATTCCACAAGGGGAGCATCAAGTTGCAGGTTGATGATACTAAACAGTGAAGTTTAATGTTGCATGTTTTACTTTCACTTTGGCATTGTTGTCAAAGAGGGAGAAGAACTATATCATTATTGTATGATTGGGGAGGAGAATTGTATGTTTGACAGAGAGAAGATCTATAGCCAATTACTAGTTGAAGACATGGAGACTTAGTTGAAGAAGAGTGCATGGTAAAATGTAAACCAGGATTCCTATTCACAATCATAGCAATCAAGGGTATTGATACTTGTATTGCCATCAATGCCAAAGGGGGAGATTGTTTTCATTTTCATGAAGATTGCATTAATAAAATGTTATTGTCATTGATATCAGTTATAATCGGTAATGATGTTGTAATAATGTTGTTTTGCTACCGGTAAGTGAGCTTGTGAAGGAAACCAGTATTACTAGAGAAGGAGTGAGATCAACCGGTAAACCCTACCTGTTGATATGATAAACCCTAACCAATGAAGTTTGGTGAATCTATTGTATTGGTTTATGATCTAATGATAAGTGATAATGATTATGACACGTATGCATGATGTATGAGAAGAGTTTCAAAAGGTTTTTGGCACGTAGAGATAATGGTTTTTATCTTGGGAATGAGAAAGTTCATTGCATGTAATGGAAACTACGTGATGAGTTACAATGTTCGATGAAGCGGTGATCAAGGAGAGGTCAAGGATACCTTAAATGATGTGCAATGATTATTATGTAATCCAATGGTCATACTTGAACTGACTTGTTTGTAATCTTTATGAGATAATTAGGTTTGTGATGTGTTACCAACCTATTGATTTGTTTATAAGGTCGATGAATTATTTTGTTGTAGTGTTGGCAATTGTGATTGAGAGTGAGAGTGTGGTTGCCGAACTAGATGATGTATTTGCAGTATGTGTAAAGGTAGATAGGAGCATGAAAAGGATCTGAACAAGCAAGTGTAGTTCTATTCAAACAGATCAGGAAATCCCTGTTGTTTTCTAACAATTACAACAGTTCAATCCCCTAACTGGGTGAGTTCTAACAAGCTTAGTGTTATTTATATCCTCTAACTAGGTGATGCATTATATTGGATTTAAAATCCTCTACCGAGGTTACTCCTTATAGAGTATTGCTTCTAATAGGGCATTATAGTCAATCCCTTAACCGGGTGGTCCCTAATAGGATCTGTTCTTAACAAGACTTTTTGTAAAGCTTTAACATGCTAGGCTCCTATCAGGGTGAACTTCAGAAGAGTTTAGAATACTTGTGGGTATTCATCCCCACCGTGGTTTTTCCCATTTGGGTTTCCACGTCAAAAATATTGTGTCAAGTGGTGAATGCTTTTGTGGTTATGTTTACTATGGTTGAATTGCTTAACTGCTAAATCAACTTTGATATGTTATGTTAACCGAAAGCAATCTGAAATATGTTTTTTCTTATGTCAGAAAGTATTTGAATGATTCAGTTAAGAGGTTTTGTGAGTTTCAGAGTTATTGTACAGTTAGTCTGTTATAACAATCAACCAATTTAACTTGTCAGTTATATTGCATTTGAAGTTCAGTGTTTAACCAGTCAGTTTAGAGTTTTCTTTGAGAGGTTTATTTTGAAATTGAATGAAAGTCTATACATTTTTGTATCTACTGATTCACCCCCCCCACTTTCAGTAGTTGACTGGGTCCTTATTCTTTCATCATACCATCACTAGCCAACTTAACTGGGGGCTCTTTATCATTAGTGGTGGTATTGCTACAATTTTAATACTTTGGGGTAGCAACATGAGGTTCATTTTCCTTATTCTTTCTATCTTTGTGCATTATTCATTATTAGATCTCCTTTCTTGCATAGAGTTAATCTTATGAGAGCATATAATTGTTCTTGGGTTTTTCCTCTTTGCTCGAAGATGAGCATCTTTAATGAATAATAGAATTCTTCTCCTTCTCTTGGAAACCTTATCTCTTCTATGGTTTTTATTATTTACAATTATGATATGCCCCTAGCATGGAATGGTCTCTTGTGAAGTACATGTCTCTTCCTTGAGAGGATTTGTTACACTAGGAGGGCATATCATTTGAAAGCAATCACTACTAGAAAATGTGTAATGTTTCTCCTTGTTATTATCACTTGGGGGGCAAGGATTCCGCTCATTTTTATTTCTTTCTATCTCATTATTTCCTTTAGAGGTTACATTTTTCATATGTGATTATCATTTCTTACAATGGTACATTCTTATGACTAATCCCTCTTGGGGACTATGTGATTTTCTTTCTTTTCTATCTTAGAAGATTACCACTTCTAGAGATGTGTATTTTGCATATACTAATGTCTTTTCTTGCATATGTTCAGGTAAATTGATTGTGCATTTGATTATGTTTAATCTCTCTCTAGAAGATTGTGTAAGCTCTTCTCATTGTCTCTACACTTGGGGGGCAATGATTTCTCTCTCTTTCTCAAAGGATCCAATCTTTCCTATGTGGTGGATGGTGTGAGTTTCATTAATTTATGTCATTCCTAGTGTGAAATCGTTGTTGTTTTCTCAAGGGTTATCTCTTATACAAGAGGTGTAAGTCCTTGACTACAACCTCTTTTACATTTGGTAATGTACATCTATAATAAATTGACCCATCCACATTGGGATAAAAGTGAGTCATCCTTCATCAAGAATCACTTTCATCTAGCAATAGGAGGAAGGATTGCATTCTTGTTCTCTTCTATGCTTCATTCTAGAAGATGCTATATTTGTCTAAGACAAATCCTCTTAGGGGTAGATGTCTTTTGAACAAATATCTCTTCTCCTCTAAGGATCACCTTTATACTTACAACAAGATATGTCTTTTCAACTATCTTACCCTTGCTTGAAGAGTATTTCCTCTCTTGCTTGAATTTATGACATTATTGCATAATGGATATCTTCTTTGTGTTGAAGGTAGGTATCCTTGTTCTGATTTCCTTAAGATATCAACATAAAAATATGTTGAAATCTTAAGGGGGGGCACCCACACTGCTCCTTTTGTACTATATTTCTCTTGTGCATTGTGTCTCTTATACACTGGGTCATTCTTGGAACTAGAGAACAACCTCTTAGAGAGAGATGTTGCTGCTTTTTCCTTTTATAGTAGGATATTCTCAGAACTAGAGCACAACCTCTTAGAGAGAGATATTGCCACTTTTCTTTTATGCAGGGTGATTATTCTTGGAACCAGAGCATGGTCTCTTAGAGCAAGATGCCATGCCTTTCTTGACATTTGTACTATGCATCTTATACAGTTTATAGCATACTCGAGCATAGAATCCTATGAGGTGCTTTGAACCTCACTTGCACACACACAGATGAGGTTGAGTGGAACTAACAATGTTCTCACCTTCCTCCCTTACATGGATCACCTAGACAGACTCTAAGGGCTAGTTTTTCATGTCCTTTTCTCCGTGGATCACCTAATTCTAGGGGTGAGATGTCCATGGTTTCCTCTTGTTCGCCTTTCTTCTCATGGATCACCAAAGTGTGTATTCATGTCCTCTCTCTCCTTCCTCTCATGAACCCATAGTTTTACTATTGATGGTTCATGGATGATGTTAGGTTTGCTCTTTTATGTGATTATTGGTGTCTATGTGATGGAATTGGTCTTTATATTTCAATTAATTGTTTGAGACATTTGCATTGAGGTCTCTTCGGCTAATTGATGTGTGATGTTTTATTTTTTGTCTTTGTCGTGTGTCTTTTGTGAGGGTATGTGCAAGATCATGGTGTGCCAAAATAGGCCCATAAGTGGCAATGAAATTTTAGAAAATCAGAGTTATGCAACTTGACATGAAAATTTGAATAAGTTGTGAACATTATTTTTAAAATATGTAAGAAGAGGATATATAAAAAATTGAATTTAGTTTCTAAGCTACTAGTTGTTTTTTTGGAAAAAAAAAATCCTATTTGATCAAAATTTCAAATTTCAATGCAGTGGTACTAAAATTTCAAGAAAAAAATAAGAAGTAGATGTATGTCTAACCACCCTAATCATAATCAAATCATAATACTTTTTTATAATATTTATAATAAAAGTATTAGACTCATGGCCGGATGTGACACATTTTTTTTATAAAGTAAATAATTATTTATGAATTTTTTACTATAGCTTTTCAGAAATTCAGAAACTCCTACGTCTGACCACCTTAACTTGGTCAAAACCTTATGAAATTTTTTTTAAAATTTTTTTTCCCTATAGTAGACGAAACATAGGATGTGATGCATATTTTAGATTCAAAAAATGTTATACTGTTTGAAAGTTATGAGTGTTTTTCAATTAGTCTATCAATCAGGACTATTGTCAGAATTCAATTAGAAAATAAATAATAATTATTTATTAAAGTCAAAATAAGACAAGCCTTATATTGTTGGAAATATGGGAAAATCCTTAAAAAACCCTTTTCGTTTTATCAATTTTGGCTACAAAAAAAGTCTTCATCTGGAAAATCAAGGAATACTGAAAAACATTTTTTTCAGTTGACTTTCTAAGCTTGTCACTTCCAAGCCAAATACCAAAGCATTCCCGAGCCGAAATTTGAAATTTGAAAATTATCGGATATTCGATTATATCAGATATCCGACTTTAATAAGTAAATTCTCTAACTAAATTTGCACATAATTAATCTAATGTTTATTACTATATTAATTTATAAATAAATTATTATATGATATTAGGAAGAGGGAGAGGGGTGAGTGGGGAGAGAGAGAGAGAGAGAGAGAGAGAGAGAGAGAGAGAGAGAGAGAGAGAGAGAGAGAGAGAGAGAGAGAGAGAGAGAGATAGATAAATGGAGAGATTAGGGGAGAGGGATAGAGAGAGATTAGGGGAGAGAGAGAGATTAAGACACCGTAGGACCCAAAGCGACCCAATATGGTGTCATAACATGTCATATGGTGTCCTAAGGGGTCATAAGGGTTCATGGGACACCATATGACCCCTAAGGACAACATACAACCCCTTATGACACCATATGATGTCGTTAGGGGTCATATGGTATCCTAGGACACCATATGACCCCTTAAGACACCAAATTGTGTCGTTATGGGTCATATGGTGTAGTAAGGGGTCATAGGACACAATATGACCCCTTAGGAAACCATATGACCCAAAGTGACCCAATATTTAATCATTAGGGGGCATATGGTGTCCTAAGGGGTCATATGATGTCTTAAAGGGGTCATATGACACAATATGACCCATTAGGACACAATATGTCCCATTAGGACATAATATGACCCATAATGACCAAATTTGGTGTCCTAAGGGGTCATATGGTGTCCTAAGGGGTCATAGGACACCATATGACTACTATGGACACCATAGGATCCCTTATGACACCATATGGTGTAGTTAGGGGTCATATGGTATCCTAAGGGATTGTAGGACATAATATGACCCCTTAGGACACCATAGGACCCAAAGCAACCCAATATGGTGTCATAACGGGTCGTATGGTGTCCTAAGGGGTCATAAGGGTTCATGGGACACCATATGACCCCTAAGGACAACATACGACCCCTTATGACACCATATGGTGTCGTTAGGGGTCATATGGTGTCCTAAGGGGTCATATGGTGTCCTAGGACACCACATGACCCCTTAAGACACCAAATTGTGTCGTTATGGGTCATATGGTGTCCTAAGGGGTCCTAGGACACAATATGACCCCTTAGGACACCATATGACCCAAAGTGACCCAATATGGTGTCCTAAAGGGTCATATGATGTCTTAAAGGGGTCATATGACACAATATGACCCATTAGGACACAATATGACCCATAACGACCAAATATGGTGTCTTAAGGGGTCATATGGTGTCCTAAGGGGTCGTAGGACACCGTATGACCCCTTAGGACACCATATGACCCAAAGTGACCCAATATGGTGTCATTAGGGGTCATATGGTGTCCTAACGGGTCATATGATGTCTTAAAGGGGTTATATGACACAATATTACCCATTAGGACACAATATGACCCATTAAGACACAATATGACCCATTAGGACATAATATGACCCATAAAGACCAAATATGGTGTCTTAAGGGGTCATATGGTGTCCTAAGCGGTCGTAGGACACCATATGATCGCTATGGACACCATAGGACCCCTTATGACACCATATGGTGTCGTTAGGGGTCATATGGTGTCCTAAGCGGTCGTAGGACATAATATGACCCCTTAGGAGACCATAGGACCTAAAGCGACCCAATATGGTGTCATAACAGGTCATATGGTGTCCTAAGGGGTCATAAGGGTTCATGGGACACCATATGACCCATAAGGACAACATACGACCCCTTATGACACCATATGGTGTCGTTAGGGGTGATATAGTGTCCATAGGGGTTATATGGTGTCGTAGGACACCATATGATCCAAAGCGACCCAATATGGTGTCATTAGGAGTCATATGGCACAATATGACCCATTAGGACATAATATGACCCATAATGACCAAATATGGTGTCTTAAGGGGTCATATGGTGTCCTAAGGGGTCATAGAACACCATATGACCACTATGGACACCATAGGACCCCTTATGACACCATATAGTGTTGTTAGGGGTCATATGGTGTCCTAAGGGGTCATATGGGTTCATGGGACACCATATGACCCCTAAGGACAACATACGACCCCTTATGACACCATATGGTGTCATTAGGGGTCATATGGTGTCCATAGGGGTTATATGGTGTCCATAGGGCACCATATGACCCCTTAAGACACCAAATTGTGTTGTTATGGGTGATATGGTGTCCTAAGGGGTCATAGGACACAATATGATACCTTAGGACACCATATGACCCAAAGCGACCCAGTATGGTGTCATTAGGGGTCATATGGTGTCCTAAGGGGTCATATGACACAATATGACCCATAACAACCTAATATGGTGTCTTAAGGGGTTTTAGGACATAATATGACCTATGAGGACACAATATGACCCATAACGACCAAATATGGCATCTTAAGGGGTCATATGGTGTCCTAAGGGGTCGTAGGACACCATATGACCCCTTAAGACACCAAATTGTGTCGTTATGGGTCATATGGTGTCCTAAGGGGTTGTAGGACACAATATGACCCCTTAGGACACCATATGACCCATAATATATATATATATATATATATATATATATATATATATATACTCTCTCTTTAAAATATGACTAATAAAATCGGATATTTGATTTTTTCCATTGCCATTAATGTGGTAATAGTTAAAAAAAGGCAGGAACATAAATTTTTTTTGGGACCACAAATTTATACATTAAAATCGGATATCTGATAAAATCAGATATTCAATTTTATTGGATATCCAATTTTTGTAAATAAAAAAGAGCCTTGTGGGCCATTTTGTGGATTCCAACGGCCCATAGTTTGCATATTCTATTTTCTATTGACGATCACAGGTTTTCAGACAGGTTGAGACAAATTTGTGCTTTTGGGAGATTCTTAAAGTCAAATATTACATTGTCAATCATGTAGGAGCATCTGTGTGGAGGGAAATGGGGAGTAGTAGTCGTCGGAAGTCTAAATGCAAAAGAAAACTTTCAAATGACCAAATTGAAGTGTATAGAGAAAGAGATAGAGAATGTCATAGGAGGAGAAGACAAGGAATGTTAAATATTGCTAATGTTACTTCAAGTGAAGAGAAAATTGAATTTGAAAATGTGCCACAAGTTATTGAAAATGAAAATGTAGATTTTGGAAGTGAAAATTTTGAAAATGTTGAAAGTGATAATGAAAATGCTCAACATGTGGAAAATTTTGACATAGGAGGTGAAAATGTGGAAAAATTTGACATTGAAGGTGGAATTGCTCAACCAAGTGAACCATATGTAACACCTAATTACTTTAGAAATGAAGACCCTCTCATGGATGAAAGACAAATTCCAAATCCAAGACCTTCAAGAACCCCAAAATGGTTATTTGAAATCGATGAGAATATTATTGCGAATCTTGAAGGCAAGAGGTCAACAAGAACTGTTTGGTTGTGGGCTACACAACTTTTCAACCAAAATTTTAGCAATAAGACATTGATCGAGCAATGCCAACTCTTTGTTCAATTGCTAAAGATGATAAAGATGAGACCATTTCTAAACAAATTGAAGGTTCATATGAACAAGAAGATGGAGAGAAATTCTATTATTGAAGAAAATCTATTTGACACTCTCAATTCTATTGGAAAGAATACCAAAGAAAGAGATAAGAGAGCCACTTGAAGAGTGATTACAACATCCTTAGTAAGCCATCAATTGAGGAAGGCTCATCAAATGAGACAAACTTGTGTTTATTTTAACATAAACCGTAAAACTTTGGATAGAGTACTTGTACGACGACAAAGACTTGACGATCCACTTCAACAAGATACATGGGCTTTTGGTGGGAGGCTTCCACATGTTGATAGAAAGTTGACTGACAATGTGAAGGAGGAGATTCAACAATTTTGGCACTCTAATTCTAGAGTGTCACCCAATGTAAAGGACATTTTGATATTAAGAATCAGCAACTAAGACCGTACACCGCATCCCAAACATTTCTTGGAATCAAGCCAAACAATGTTGTACAATTTTTTTTGTGAAGTACATCCAACTTTGCAAATATCACAAAGGGCCTTTGAATATTTGAAACCATTTTATTGTTTTCCTCTTAAGATTCACAATACTTGTTGTTGCAAGTACCATGTGGATTTTTCAATGTACCATGAACTTTTATGTCATATTCGTTCTACGATGCATACTAATGAGATGTTGCAGGAGTGTGGTGCAATGCTATTTCTGAGATCATCAAGAGTCTTGCAAGATCTATTTTTATACCTTAGAGATGTTGGCTGCTATTTCTATAGAAAAGATTGTTTGAATGAGAAGTGCTTAGAATGTGGTGGGTTGTCAAAGTTTGTTTCATGTTTTCATGAGGGCAGCGAACACAAGTTTGGAAAGAATTATGTTGAGAAAAAAAATATGAGACAGTGAAATATACTTTGAAGAGTGGAGGTGAAGGTTCTAGAAGTGAATTAGTCTCAAGAGAAGTGAGTATTGCTGATTTTATTTTGGAGATACACAAAATACTACAAGTGTGGTTTCTGACTCTATGTTTTTATGTCTCAACCTGTACTAGGTTTTAGAGACCTAATAGGCCTAAAAAAATAGATTTACAAAGCAACTACTACTTCAAGGCTCAACCCAACCAAATCAATTCTTGAAAAAGGTGTCTCCTAATCCATATACATCAATTCAACCACAAAACTCCACTGGTAAACTCTCCCTGTTCATCTACTCTTCAATTCTCAAACCTTCACAGGCAGGTCACATAGAGATGCTCGGCTAGGTTCAATTTGTTTTTCTTCCAAACAAAACCTCCCTGCCTACAAGTATGCAAGGCACACCCATAGGTCTTAGTGGTTGGATAAATTTTTTAGGATGTGTAAGAACTCTTTCCCGATTGGCACTATTGTATCGGTGGTTGATTTTGTAGAGAATTATACATTGCAACCACATAATGAGGTACAGTCTTAGTACTACAATTCAATCCAGATTGCTATTTTTGTTCACATTACACATAGACATGCTCCTGATAGTATAGAAGGGGACAGGAAGATAATTAGGGAGTATCATTTTTATATGAGTGATGATAGATCACACTCCTCCGAGTATGTGCAACATTCTTTCGATAATTTTTTTGAGTTCTTGCATGAGAAAGATATTGCAATTGATCGACATATAATATGGTCAGATAACTATACGGGTCAATTGAATAATGCCCATATGTTTTATTGGTTGAGTAGAATGCATATAGAGAGGCGTGTACCTCATATTTGGTGTTTTTTTAGGTAGGGCATGGGAAGGGGGAGCATGATGGAGCAGGTGCATGTTTGAAGAGAGCTCTAGTTAAGGAGCAATTGAGGATTTCAGGTGCAAATTTCTCTGATGCACATTCTAATGTTGATTGGTGTAGTTCATCATTATCACATGGAGGTACTCTTGATTCAATAGTGACCAGATTCTTTTGGCTGGTTGAGGAGGGAACAGTGGGAGATAGATTGGATTGTCAAACAATTAAAGATTATTCAAAGATGCATTCATTTCTCAGCTCAGATGCAAGTACATGGACCATTTGGACATGAGCATTGGCTTATTTTTATCAGAGTTGTGTTCGGTGTGATTGGGATCAGTGCACGTCAAGTGAGTGGGTTGATACGTGGGTTCCCCAATACCTAACTCCTTTATCTCAAACAATATCCTTGTCAAACAATGACATGGAAAGTTCACTTGAGTATGACCGTCTATCAGATCTTGTACAACCAAGACATGTGTTTTGCAATTGTTGCATCACAAGGGAATGAAGAGAGATCAGAATATTGGTTGGCATGATGTGTATAGGGAAAACAAAAGCTAACACAACTAGTGACAGATGATGACGAGTTCACATATCCTACAGTTGTTGTTGTGGGAACTTGGTTGCGAACATACATGATTAGAAAGAATGGCATACTTGCATTTGAAGACTATGAGAGACACAAAACCATTATAATGTATTCACACCTTATTATAGCTACAAATGTCAAGTTGTTGAAGCATCAAGAAAAACCGAAGACCAAAGAGCTATGGATAGTGACTACTATTGATCATGAAGTAATACTAGATACTCTTAAGCAAAGAGATGACCCTTCAGGAACACTTGAGTAGTAGGTCTTTAATGGTGCCTTATTTTTTTTATCATGCATTTCATTTCAAACAATGATCATTAAACCTTAATGTTCAAGTTTGTTATGTGTATATTAAGGATGTGTTGAAAATGCAGATCTATTGATGAACGCTTTTTTTTGGCAACATGGTTTTTGCATGCACATAGCGGGTACACTCGATATAATCGGAAGGTACGTATTTTTGCAACATGACTTATTATCATACATTTGATGAGATTTACAATTTTTGTTATTAGAGAACACTATTTGATAATTTTTGATGATATGATTATCGCAAAACCTTTATGCTCATGTAGGTCTTTTTTGATGATATACAACAGTATCACATTATGATTTTTGCGTCAACATAGTGGATTCTGTTGATATAATTCGAAGGGACGTATTTTTGTGGTATATAATCCCACCATTTCATTTATTATCATGCATTTCAGTTGAAGTGATTATCATAAAGCCTTTATGTTCATCCATGCATTTTATGTGTAGACTAACAATTCTTAAAAATACAGGTTCATGCTAGATCATTCACCGTTGACAAGACCCTCTCTTGGTGATGGTACATATTCCTTTGTGCATTAATGAGATAAAATTTTATGCATAAACATTAAGTCAAGTGAATGTATTTCTATTTAGAAATGACCATATCTACCATCATCTTCAACCATGTAGAGAAATGCAGTGAGAAGGGCTTTAATCAACATACATCTTTCTTCAAAGTTATGCTTGTATACTTTGCAAAGAAACTGGTAAGTTTCGTAATTATACAATCTTGTACATCTTAAAAATGTTTCAAATGATCTATTTATAATTTTACAAACTAATTTGTATTAAGTGTTATAATTTGTTTTCTGTAGCACATTCATTCCGCATAAAAAGGTTACTTATTTTGGTTTTCATTTATATGTAGGCATTGTTGTACGTAAGCTTTTCTCTTAGGACATGAGGATGTTTGATACAGATGAAGTGGGATGTTGTATTTGTATATGGATGTGAATTGATGTAACATTGTTATGATGATATACAATGTCCATGAGAAAATTTGTTTAGTTATATTGATGATATACAATGTATCTGTACATGAGTACATTGGTGTAGTTGTATTGATAATGAAAAAAAAATCATGTTTGCATATCCCTTCATGGATGTCACATGCAAGTGCAATGGTAATTATGTGTATAAAATACATGGAAATATTGATGATCATTATGTGTCTACAGTGTAATGCTTGTTTATCTATATTTTTAGCACTTTGGGTGCTTAAGGGACGATGTCGGTACGGTATGACCCCAAGCATTTGACCGAGTGGGGGGGCAAAATAGGAGCATGCATAGGGTAATAATGCCTAACTGGACATGTCAGATTTGACGGTTCATCATCACGATGAGCTGAAGGAGAAATTGGCCACGTGACAACATTTGATTGAATGAGACTGACAATTTTTTCACCAACTGAAAAATTGCTACCCTAATAAAACCCTAAGCGTTCGATCGAGGTGGGGGGCAAAATAGGACCATGCATAGGGTAATAATGAATTGTATCAAGTATTGTTCATTAAATAAATTATATTGTATTGTTCATAAAATGAATTGTATTGTATTGTTCATTAAATGAATTGTATTGTTCATTAAATGAATTGTATTGTGTTGTTGATTACAAGAATTGTATTGTATTATTCATTAAATAAATTATATTGTTCATTATACAAACAACACTTACGATGAAATGAAATGAATTGTATTATTCATTAAATAACCATTATTAATTATTGGAATGAAGATTAAAGATTTCCATGATAACACCACGCACAAATGAGCAACAATTTATATGATTGAATATCAACTTGTGTATATATAAAAATGCCAAATGATTACAAATGTATGTCCATACACAAATATGGCATAAACGCCAACTGAAACAAAATGTATGTCTAAATACATGAATGTATGTCCATATACAAAATATACATGCCAACTAGACATGTAAGCATCCCAAAACTATCTATAACATCCTAAGCTGTTGATGGATCATCAAAATAGATCCTCTTCACCGCACTGCTCGGCTCTGAAGGATCCTGCACAAGAAAAACAAACCACGATTAATATTAGTTATATTATATAATTCACATTTGAAAAGTTAACATAAAAATGAACTATAATTGAACTATTCATGTTTACCTCATCTCCACATTTTCTCTTTGGCTTTGCAGGACTCTTGATGTATGTCTTCGGTAGAGGAGGTATGTTTTCAATATTTTCATACACAACCTACATATGTTCAGAAACATGACATTGATACAAGTTAGCATATAATTGTCACTGATAATAACAAATTATATCTACTAATCACAAAATAAAATAAACACACATCTACTCGAGGCATCTCTTCTTCTTCATCATCTTTAGGTATACTGGGTGTAGGCATCAAGGATGTGAAGCCAAGAATTCTTTGTATATACACACAACAAGTATATGAAACTATCAATCTATGTCTAGACATGTATAATCACTATAAGTTATTTAAACTATTCATTCAATGATATTTGCATTCAATTACCTTCCCCTTGTCTCCAACTGCACTACCAGATCCTAAATCACACTGCAACGCACTCGTGCTTCTTGTAACCTACAAGAGTAAAATAAGATATAAATGCAAGTTACTACATAATCTAATTAATATCAATATAAATGATGAGCATGTATGTACAATAAAATACAAATGAATAGGTGCAATAATATATGTACAGTCAAGCTATCAAGGCCAAATGAAATGGCCGACAAGGTGCCCTCCTGAATCTATCTCAACTCCTCCTTGGTCATCAACTGTTAAATAGACCATGTAAATAAAAATTAGTACTTAATATTATCTAGATAATAAATATTCATTTAAAATATAACATGAACTGTGAAAATATAAATCTTACCACTACATCATCAATATATGATGACAGTGCCTCCTCGCCTCTAGCATTGGAGGACTCCCCAGGGTATCCTCCAGTCTGTGTCATAACATCTGGTGCATCATGCATCTCATGCACCTCATAATCTACACTATCCATAGGAGGATCAACGGGTTGTCCAAGTGGACCCAAGCATATATGCCCACACATGACACAACTATGGGGCACGCATATGTGTGGATCTGAGGATGACATGTCAGCGCCATTGGATGCACCACTACCATCAAAAGTAGGCTGAGCTACTGACCTAGCCTGAGAAACCAAAAGGCTACTCAAAGAGTGAATAGTCGATATGGTCCATGAAGCCGCCTCACAAATGATATCTGGATGCTGCACTGGAGGTGGGGGATCAATAGGAGGAGGGGTGACATATGGGCCCTGGACTACTCTGACTGCCCTAGGTCTATTTTGGGGCATACCTAAACCTACACCCTGGAAAGGTTAGATGTCAAATTAGTTGACATGTTTGTGTAAAACAAACTGAACATACAATTTTTTTATGAAATAGAAGTGGACATCAAGATTGTTATTGGGTGGTTTGTCAAAAACCATCCACCAATGATCCCAAAAAAATTTCACAATACCACCATTTGTGCACCATTTAATAGTTTTTTGTTTTTTTTGGGTCAATGGGTTGACCAATGTAGGGATTCACAAACAATGAGGTGATAGCGGCTTTGGATATCTCAAGATCCTTGATATCCTTATATGACAAGCCATCCACATATTTTTCCCTCATAGAATCTTGCCACAAAAGGGCGGCATTGTGCTCCTCAGTCATGGTTTCCATACTCTTTATGATCGATGTGAGAGGATCAAATATTGGGTTTAGATGAGGGATCCTACGATATACATTTGCAATCCCCCTCAATTCATTGAAATTTTGTGCAATCAAATCCTAAATTGAGGGGGGGTTTGGCAAAGGAGGGTTTGGTTGTTGCAGTTGTGGTTCATCAAATTTTTCATTGTTATCCCCCATTTTAACCCAATTGAATGTAAACAATTGAATTTAGTTAACAAATTTAAACAATTTTGTATTTGATTTAAAAAACCCTAGTTTTTATGAAAAAAAACATATTTTCAATGAAAAATCAAATAAACATTAACAAAAAATACAAAAAATGAATGAAAATGATTGAAAACAATAAAATTCTTACCTTTCAATCTATTTTTAACAATTTTTGGCCAAAACACCAAATATCGGATACAATCACATATCGGATTTTTATAAAATTGTGCAGCCCGTGAGTTAAAAATGACTCATGGGCTGTCACTGTCGAAATATATTTGTCTCAGAAAATGGGATATCTGATAAACGATTTTTATACTTAAATTATTTTAAAATAACATATATAATATAAAAATATTGAAGAGGGGAAAACAAATTTGAAGGTCAAATGATCAAAACATAACAAAATAAACATGCATAATGCTAAAATATCATTAAAAGACCATTTCACCTTGCTATTTTGCCTTCTCCTTCAGATTGAGCTTGATGAAGTGAAGGCGCCCCTTGATAATGCTCCACTTGATGGGATCCTTTGACTGCTGGATGTGGATGGCTCTCCAATGTTGTGCACAAATGGAATGGATTTGAAAAATGATAAGAATGAGATGATCAAGTTGCCAAGATGATTTCCTGGGCTCAAAAGGGTAGCATAAACTTACTGGATTTCAAGATGTTTTGAATGAAGGGATGGAGCCCTATTTTATAGGAAGAGGAGAGGAAAATGGATGGCTGGGATGAATTCAAGATGAAGGGCTAAGATTTACTTGTGAGCTCACACAAGGTCCAAGAGAGGGTGTGGAGACCAAGAATTATGCCTTAAAGGCATTTCGTATCTCCACACTCCACAAGATGCATTGGAGGAATTAAAAATTCTCCACAAAAAGGATATCATGGGGAGTGGAGGAATAAAAAGGAATTAAAAATTCCTTGCGAGAGGGGATGCCTAGAGGAATGTGTAATTTTGAAAATCTTACATTCACCTAGGAAAAGAGCATTTAAAGCTAGTGGTTGGATGAAAAGGACAAAGAGTTGACTTTGTGACTGATCATGATGATTAACCATTAACGACTCATTAGGAGAGGGATTAGAGGAAATGTTAGGTGGGATTAATATTTGTAGGAGAATTTGACTAGGAGAGAGAATGAGTGGAGGGAATAAAAAATTAGAAGAATAATGTAAAGTGAGTTTAGGGAGTTTCTAGAAGAATGAATTAAGAAGATGATTTGAAATTAATTAGCTAAGAGGAAGATTTGTGAGGATTTGATTTTTTTAGAGGAATAAAGAAAGAGATTGATTTATTAAATAAATCAATCATATGCTATAGTGACAATATTAATTATATTTAATTAATATTGAGAGGAATTTGAATTAACATAATTAATTAATTAATTATGCGAGGAATTAAAAATAATTAAAATAATTATTTTTAAGTGTCTACATTTTGCCCCTCTTTGAAGCGAGGTGTGATGACACATTGATTAAAAGAATAATCTTGTTTTGATGCTAATATTGGTTTGATAGGATGCCCTGGCTCTTGATTGATAGATTATGGTATGGTGATGCCCCCTCGGGAGATCAATTGATGGTGAGATTTTGTGCACAACAAATGTGGAGAGCCAACCTAGTTTGATGTTGCCCTGAGTGACTTGCACCATTGATTATAGTAATCAGGATGCCATGAGAAACGCAGAGCGTGGACTGAATTTGTAGACAAATGGTAATTTCTTGCACACAACAATGCAAGTGTTAAGAAACACTAATACAGAGTTGTGGGTTCGTGCAAGGAAACCCTCAAACACACTGATACCTCTTGTACACGAGAAGGTAAGTGTTGATAAAAACTAGTACCAGGACGCCAATTTATATAAGAAGGATCCAAAACATGCCATACTATGAAATATGCCCCAGTATGCACCTATCATAACATACCTGGAAATGGAAGAACCCAAGCAGTCGTAAATAGTGGCAGTCGTAGGGAAAAAGATGCAAGCCTATATGAAAAGATCTAACAAAATCTAACAAGTCTCTTCCTTGCGACCACATGATACCTATTGCCAAGAGTAGAACTAGGATGGACTTGGGATTGTTTCTCAAGACTTCTTGAAGCTTACACACAGAGGCATAAAATCTCAGTTTCAATGGGACATTCTTTGTTCATGACTTAGGTGAAGACTTCATCATCATACGCATGTTTTATTGGGAGGCGGAAAAGAAGGAATGTTGCGCATAGGTGGGTTGGATGGCAGATGATTTGTAGTATCGACATGATAGACAATGGATCCAGTTATTTACCTTGGCATTTGCACAGAGGTTTTCACCAAGGTACTTTTCCATAGTGCCACCAAGTGGTTTTCACTAATGGACGAATTGTTTTTTCTTTCTTTTTCTAATTTTTTAATTTTTTTTTTTGTGTCATAAGGTGCCTGTTTGCTAGGTTTTCACCAAAGTGATGATTTTTTTAGGATCTTTTTCTCATTTTTTTTTTAAATTTTTCTTGAGTTTTTTTTTTTTGACAATTTAAGACTCTCTAAGGGCTAAGCATAAAATCTTTTGAGGTGCATGATATTCATTGGATCATCCAAAGGATCGCCTTCAAGAGTAGCCAACTGATAAGCTCCTGATCCATATTTTGTTGTGATTACATATGGTCCAAGCCAGTTAGGTTCAAACTTGCCTTTCTTTTCTCTTTCTTGTAGATTTTTCTGATTTTCCATGAGGACAAGATCACCAACTTGGAATTCTCGGGTTCTGACTTTTTTATGATAACTCATGCACAGACAATTTTGATATACCCAAAGACGATTCAAGACCTTGAGGCACCTTTCATCTAACAATTCTAGCTCTTGTAAGCAAGCAATTTTGTATTCTTCCTCTGGTAGGATGTTTTGCAGCGATTCCCTTAGAGAGGGGATCTTGATCTCAAGGGGAAGGATGGCTTCGGAACCAAATAATAGGGAATAAGGAGTGGCACCTGTGGGGGTGCGGATGGAGGTACGGTAGGCCCACAATGCAAGATGGATTTGGAGGTGCCAATCATGGCCTGCTTCATTGACTGTCTTTTTGAGGATTTTTATTAGGGTTTTATTAGAAGCCTCATCTTGACCATTGCCTTGGGGGTAATATGGAGTGGAAAAGTGGTGTTGGATGTTGAATTTTTGGCAGAGTTCTTTGACATCCTGGTTTTTAAATTGTTTACCATTATCTGTGATGATAACTTTTGGGATGCCATACCGATAGATTAGGCAGTTTAGGATGAATTTGGATATTTGCTTGTCGATGGTGAGAGTAAGAGGGATAGCCTCTACCCACTTGGTGAAGTATTTGGTGGCGGTGATAATGAATTTATGTCCATTGGAAGATGAAGGGTGGATTTTCCCAATGAGATTGAGCCTCCACTGTGAGAAGGGCCATGGTGTAATGAATAGCTGCAATTCTTATGACGGTGCATGAATCTTGTCACCATGCTACTGGAAAGGGATGCATTTATTCACATAATTGTATGCATCTTCTTCCATTTTAGGCTAATAGTATCCTATTCTCAAAAGTTTCTTAGCCAATGTGAGTCCACTTGAGTGTGCCCCACAGATACCCTCGTGTACTTCGCGTAATGCCCATTCTACTTCTTGTTTATCTAAACACCTTAGGAGGGAACCATCAAAATGCCTTCTGAACAAGGTGTCTGCAAGGATGGTGTAACGGGCACATCGACGGATGAAGGTTTGTTGTTGGGTTTTGGTGCGGTGTGGGGGAATGGTGTTGTCTTTGAGGAAAGCGAAGGTTTCTTGGTACCAAGGGGACTCAGGACCAACAAGAACACACACCATTTTAGACTACGGTAGGTCGTATGCCAGTATAAACAATTGCTCGACCAAGAACTCGCACTTTTGACTGTGTACTGGCATTTGAAGGAGGGAGCCAATGGTGGCCATTGCATATGCAGCCCTGTTGTTTGTTCATGGGATTTGGTCAAACTTGATTGCTGTGAAATGTTGCTTAAGATCTTCAACCATGGTACTATACGGAAGGAGTTTATCATCTTTTGTCTGGTATTCATCATTGACTTGTTTTATGATGAGTTGGGAATCGCCATAGACTTGTAATTCCTTTATTTTCCAATGGATAGCCAAGCATAAACCTATGATGAGGGCCTCGTATTCTGCTATGTTATTGGTACATGCAAAGGCTATCTTGTATGACTTGGGGATGCCATCTCCTTGAGGTGTAACCAATAATATTCCTGCCCCCAATCCATTTTGAGTGTAGGAGCCATCAAAATACAATTGCCATGTGGAGGATGTGGTAACAGTCATAATGAACTCATTTGGTAATTCTGTGAGAAGAGGATGGTCACCTGGAAGTGGAGCTTCAGCCAATTGATCTGCAATTACTTGTCCCTTGATTTCCTTTCTGTCCACATATTCAATGTCAAACTCGCTTAAGAGCATGACCCATTTGGTGGTTCTGCCAGTGAGAGCAGCTTTGGACAAGAAATATTTAAGTGGATCAATTTTAGCAATTAATTTTGTCTTATTATTTAGCATTTAGTGTTGTAGTTTCTATGTGCTGAACACTAATGCCAAACATGCTCTTTCAATGGGGGTGTAACTGAGTTCATATCCTACCAACGTCTAACTAATGTAGTAAATGGCGTGTTCCTTCCCTTGATCATCTATTTGCACCAATAATGCCCCCAATGCCACTGCAGTAGCACATATATACAAAATAAGGGGTTTTCCAAGAGTAGGAGGCATCAATACGGGAGGTGATGCTAGATATTCTTTTAATTTCTCAAAGGCCTTTTGACATAGGCAATCCCATTTAAATTTTGTGTCTTTACGCAACAGGTGTGCAAATGGATGGCACTTGTCTGCTAGCTATGAAATGAAATGCTTGACAGACTGGAGTTTTTCCTGGAGACTGTGCAGTTGTCTGAGAGTTTTTGGCGTAGGCATTTCCATAATAGCTTTTACCTTTGCGGGATCCACCTCGATGCCTCTGCAGAAAACAATGAATCCCAGTAGTTTTCCCGATGTGACGCCAAACACACAGTTTTTGGGATTTAGGCGCAGCTTGTATTTTTCCAATCTTTTGAAGATCTGTTTTAGAATGGGGATGTGTTCTTGTCTTGTCTTGGATTTTCCTAGCAGATCATCCACGTAGTCCTCCATAATTTTGTGTAAGAGGTCATGAAAAATTATTGTCATTGCCCGTTGATACGTAGCTCCAACATTTTTAAGGCCAAAAGGCATGACTCGATAACAGAAAGTACCCCATGATGTTGTGAATGCAGTTTTATGCTGATCCTCATTTGCTATCCTAATTTGGTTGTATCCAGAAAACCCATCCATTAGCGATAACATTTCATGTCCTGCTGTAAGGTCTACAATCATGTCTATATTGGGGAGCAGGAAATCATCTTTAGGACAAGCTATATTTAGATCTCAGAAATCTATGCAGATGTGGATGCCCCCAGCAAGTTTGCTGATAGGTACAATGTTGGAGACCCATTCAGCATCTAACAACTTTTGGAGTTCCGCCTTGACCAGGAGTGCAATATGTGGGTGCATTTTGTGCAATTTTTGTTTTACAGGTTTTGCATCTGGGCAGACGGTGAGATTGTGAACCACCAAGGTAGGGTCCAACCCTGGCATATCAAAATAGGACCATGCAAAATTGATTTTTACCTTTGTAAGGAAGTTGATGAAGTCTTGTTTCTCAATTTCTATGAGGGATTTGACAATGAGCACATTTTTTGGAATAACCTTGATGCCCATGTTGATGCTATTTGTTTCTTCTATCAACAAAAATGATTTGTCCTGTGGAAGGTAACCAATGGTAGGGAGGTCAAATCCCTCATCGTCAAGTGCCTTTTCCAGGTTTTCACTTTCAGATACGCCCTTTGTTTTTATTTCTTGTTCATCCAAAGGCGCCTCAGGGAGGTTTTCACCTAGGGAATCATATCTTTTTCTTTTATTATTTTTTTTGTGGCTAAGGGCATTGAATTGACTACCAAAGTATCCCTTTTCATGTAGTTGAATACCCTTGATTCTGTTACAATCTTCCATATTTTGCACTGTTAGGAGAGTAATGAGAGCATTATCGTCGACGCAGATATCTAAAGTGGGTTTGTCTCGTTGTCCCCAGTCAATGAGTTCAGGATGGACAAGATGTAGCTCATGTGAAGTGGGAGGGGTTACAGGGGTGATGGTATTGATGTAAGCATCCAAGAAGATATCTTTCTCATATTCATAAGGCATTTTGTGGAATTCCTCTTCATTAGCGCTTTCAATATCCAAAGAAGGAATAGAAGGGGCACCAACAATAGTAATCTTAGGCACCGGGGTGTACCCCAAGCCTCTGTTGTATCTGTAGGAGATAGGATTTATGGGTGTTTTTCTTCCTTTCTCTTTTGGTCCCAGGCCATGTCCTTTGTAACCCATTTTTTCAACTATGGCAGATGCTTTAGGGTACATTTCTTTGGATATTCTTGTTGGATCTTCATCTTCTTCCTGGTACATCCATGAAGAGATATCTACTTCGAGGCTCTCATTATCAAGTGGGCCCCATTGCTGGAAGGTGGTGTTTTGGCATTGCATAACTGGTTTTGGTTCCTTTTTATCTTTTTTGGTTTGCCAAATGACTTAGGAGAGAGAGGGAGGTTGCCTATTAATAAGGCATCCTCCAATTTGTATTCTCCACAGCCATTGTCCAAGATCTTGATTTGATTATCTAGTTGGGATGATGTGGAAGCAACATTTGATGTGTCAGATGGAGGTGTTGGCGAGGGTCTATTTAGTGGGCAATGATACAGATGCTTCCCCTCTAATAGTTTGCAATATTGAAAAGGTTGGGGATCACCTTTGATAGTGATCTCTCTTCCGTTATAGGGGAATTTGATGCATTGGTGATAGGTGGAGGGTATAGCCTGCAAGGAATGAATCCATGGCCTCTCGAGGAGAATATTGTAGGGGAGGTCAAGATCTAGTACTTGGCAAGGGGTTTCAATTGTAATGGGGCCCACTTGAAGAGGTAAGGTGACCATGCCCTTTGAAATTCTTTCTGCATCATCATATGCCTTTATTGTGATCCTTCTTGATGTGTCTATCAGATCCTCAGAAAGTCCCAATTGTTTTATTAATTTGTATGTACACAGATTGAGCCCAAACCCACCATCTATCAGGATATGTTTGACCTTGTGCTTGTGGATAAGAGCTTCGATGTGTAAAGGTTTGTTATGGTCTTTATCTGCGAGAGCATCTTTGGAGTTAAATACAATGTGTTGCTGGGCAGCAAGGTTTCCAATGAGGGCTTGGAATTGGGTGGCGTTGATGTTATCTGGAATGCGTGATTGGAGAAGAGCTTGTTCCAAAATTTCTTTATGGATCGGGGAGGTCTTGAGAAGTTCCAAAATGGAGATCTGCGCGGGTGTCTTCCCAAGTTGATCAAGGAGGTCATATCGGCAGGTGGAAGACATGGGTGGGGGGTTTGGTGGGGGAGGAACTCCTTGGATGGTGACTCTTCCTCGACGTGTAGTTGCATTGCAGTCATTCTGGAAATGGGAGGTGGAAGGTGTGGCGCCTTGAATGACTATCCGAGCAGGATTTGGTCTGCTTTGGGAAGAAGGAGGATTAACTCCTTGGATGGTTATGACATTGACATTATTGTCTGTAGGTTCAATGTGACCTACTAAAAAATCAAAACCAGTTATGTGATTAGTGTAGTCATAACCCATTGCGTTAGATGATGAGCCTTTTCCTTTATCATAATTTGGGAAGGGTTCCTAGTACATTTTGAGTTTGTCATTGTTATTACCAGGTTTTGTATTTGCTATCTCAATCTCACCTCTATCAATGAGATCTTATATGTATATCTTCAGTTTCATACACTTTCGTGTATCATGTCCCTTGATATGATGGTATTCACAATACTCATTTTCATTATACCATCTTGGCTTAGGTTGATTGGGGTCAAATGGGGGAGTGATTGGAAAAACCACTATACCTGCTTGGACAAGTTTTTGAAACACCACTTCAATAGGCTCAACCAAAGGAGTGAAATCTCTTGGAGTCCTGTTATTCGATTGGGGTGGTTGTCCCTGGATTGAGACATTATTGTGAGGTTTTTGGGATTGATTTTGGTTGTTGAGTTGATGATTGTTGGTGGTGGATTTTGGGGGAGTGGCCACGGTTTGGACCCGCTTTGCATCAATTATACCATCATTGACCACATTTTTGTTTTTGGACCAGAATTTTGGCTTGTCATTATAATAAGAGGAAGAACTTTGTGTTGATTTCTGGTAATGTTTCAAGGTTCCTTCCTCCAACAAGACACGTTCGAGGGCGAGGCCCTTATCTATCAATTTTTGGAAGGATTTGATACATTGAGATATTAAAGGTCTTGAAAGTTCAAGCACCAAGTTCTTTTGGAATAGCTCAATTTGATGTTGTTTTGGCATGTCCCACTAGAATTTCTTGATAAAATGTTGCCATCTTTGTAGGAAATTGGCGAAGATTTCTCCGGGCCTTTGTTTTGTATTACATAAGTCCATCATAGATACATCATTACCCATGTTGTATGCATAGTGGGCCACAAATTTTTGTGCCAAGTCTAGAAAAGAGACAATGGAACCTCGTGGTAAAGATGAGAACCATGCCAAGGCGTCTCGCGTGAGACTCTTGGGAAAGAGTCTGCGAAGATAAAAGTCACTATAGGAGACTTCTTGGCATAAGATGTGGAATTCTCGGACATGGTCACGGGGATCTCCTTTGCCTTCATACTTGGTGAATTTAAGGATCTCAAATCCCAGGGGATATGGTGCAACTGATATAGACAGGTCATAAGGACAAGGGCAAAACTCTTCGAACGAGTAAGTTTTCCTTTTATTAGTCCTTTGTTTCATGTCCTTGATGATATTCTTCATGTCTTGAATTTCCTTTATGAGGTCTTGTTGTGGACTTTGATATTGATGAATTGTATATGCCCCAAGAATTGGATGAACCAAAGAAGGTGCACCACCACCAATATATTGATATGATGAGGAGGTGGGAACGTGGGATGTGATGACCGATGTCACTGGGGTTTGAGGGATAGTTGGTTGCGGTCCGCCAACTGTTGTGATGGGGTTGAATACAGACCGGATAAAATTTGCGACATTGTTGGGAGGAAGGGAAGTTTGTGGAATAGAAATTTGTGGTTGAATAGAAGGAGGTGGTATAGAATTTTGTTGGAGAATGGATGTGATCGGATTTGATAGTGGTATGGATGGTAAAGAGGAAGAAGGTGGGATGGAGACCATAGTGGGAGGTACCGCGGGTAGCATTGATTGAGTCTGGATGATTGATGAGGTTGCAATTGATTGAGTTTGAATAGTAGGTGCAACACTTTGTGTGGGAGCGAGGTCTCCTTGTAGTTGTTGGGTGAGAGCGGATCTATTAAATTCAAGTGGAAGTTGAGCTCCATGTTCAAGGAGAGTTTTCAGAAGTGCAGTAGGATTGTGTTTAATAAACTTTTCCATCATCTCTTGGTTATAAGAATCTGCTAGGAAAGTTTGCACTTCTGGACAAAGTTCATCTTGGTTAACCATGTCAAGATTTTGACTTTGATCTTGATCACTAGGTTGCCCACTTTGTGTATCTTGCGTTGGATCTTCATATAGGACACCAATGTCTGGCATGCCATATTGTTGCTCAACCATATTTTTCTTTTGGGATTGATTTGCAACCATACACAATATTTGTGATGAAAGGACTTAGGAAAAATGTGATGAAAGGACTTAAGAAATTTGCAATGAAAGGATTTAAGAAATTTGTGATGAAAGGATTTAAGAAATTTGAGGATGAAAAGACTTGAGAAATTTGTGATGAAAAAAAAAAAAAAATTAAGAAATTTGAGGATGAAAAGACTTGAGAAATTTGTGATGAAAGGATTTAAGAAATTTGAGGATGAAAGGACTTGAGAAATTTGTGATGAAAAAAATAAAAATAAAAAAATTTAAGAAATTTTAGGATGAAAAGACTTGAGAAATCTGTGATGAAAGGATTTAAGAAATTTGAGGATGAAAGGACTTAAGAAATTTGTGATGAAAGGATTTGAGAAATTTGTGATGAAAGGATTTAAGAAATTTGAGGATGATTGATGAAGAAGGTATGGTAGTGATGGTTTAGAAGAAACTTGATAACTAGGTTGTCTTTGACATGAATACGACTTAATGGAGGATTGATTTGAATGGCAAGTTGTATGAAGAGATATGACCACCCTGATTTGGATGATAATAGGTGTTTCAAAGGACAAACTTGAATGTTGACGTAGAGGATAAACTCTTAGCTTATCTCTTGGGCTTATGAAAAATGGGACGGACAGAGTTTTGACGCAATTTTGGACTTTGTGTGGGTAATGACTTGGACAATTGTTTGTGTCTTGACAAATGTTTTTGCAAAGTGTTTGGGGATAGTGATGTGTTTTTAGTCTACTCTTGGCAAGTATGTATCAAACAAAGCAAACACAATGATCAAATGCATATTATATCAAAGACACTCATGCTCATATACAACATTCTTAAGGCTGGAAAGGACAATAGTCATTGAATCCTAATTGGTTTCCCATCTACGCTTACCCAAAGCGGACACTTAGATGCTTGACCCCACTGGCTCCCCTCCATGACATTCACTTCTTGGGGCAGCCAAGCATCAATTTCCATGAAAACTCCTCATGGTGAACTTTGTGTCTCTACTAAGGGCTGTAAGAATATGGGCTGCTTCAGAGGTCCGACCTCCTGCACCAATGACTAGAAGGTTTTTGGCCACTATGAACAAGGTATTTAGTAAGTCTTCCCGTTAGGAGCTACCCTTCGAAGTTGCACAAGAGCAATTGAGGTCTATAGCCCAATGAAGCACCAAGAACTTAGTAGTCACGCAAGTGTGATTGAGATCTCTAGGATCCTACTAAGCACCCAATGTGAGAGTGAATTCTCATATAGCCCCAACCATTAACCCTTTCGTAGTCAATGGCCTATTTATTATAGTGAGTTGGGAACCCCAGGTCTGGGTGTACTCACTTGGGTCATTCCCCTCTTACCTTCTCAAAGAGCAAGTTGGGAGAGCAGGCCCGCTAGAGGTAAACACACAATCAAACAAGAAAAAGGTTGGAGGGTTTGGATTTCTGATCGTCTAGTAAGATGAGAGAATACTTTCCTACCTTTACGCTTTTCTTAAAGACACATAAGACAATGGTTCATTCTAGTTTAATTAATATCTAGGTGCCTAGTTTAAATAAATGCACAAGATTTGGTTGAATCAGCTAGGCAACCTGCAAAACAACTTGATTAGTAGTTTTGAAAAATGGAGTCTTCAACAAGCGTCCTGCAAAACAACTTGATTAGTAGTTTGAAAAAAAAATGGAGTCTTCAACAAGCGTCCTGCAAAAAACAACAAAATGACAAAAATATTAATTTTTTTGATTTTTTGGGAATGAATAGAAAAACATGAATAAAAACTTTTTTACTAATGACAAATGTGGATTTGAAGAAAGCTTTGATGTGTAAATGGGGTTTGACTAGGTTTTTGCCACTTTCCAAGGGATAGGCAAGCAAAAAATGGGGATTTTGGAGGAGAGATGAAGGAATGAGAAAATTTGTCCAAGAGGGACAAAGAAGCAAAAGTTTGAGATGGATAATATGAGAAAAATTTGGAGGTGATTGTATAAAAGGGGAAGGAGTTATGACAAACCCTAAAAATAGAGAAATATGGGATTTTGGGCTTCAAAAAGTGGATTTTTGGGATAAGGCCTCCAAGAAAGGAAATGTGAAAAATGGCAATGCGGAGAATCTGGTGAAGTTTGAAGGAAAATGGAGTCGAGATAAAGAAAATATGGTGAAAAAACATAATTTTTTTTTAAAACCTTAGATTTAACAATGCAGACAGAAACCCTAGATTTAACAGAGCAGAAACCTTAAATTTAACAGAATAAAAAAAATGTCAAAGGTCCGGATTTCTGATTTTCTAGATAGACAAGAGCATAATCTTCTACTTTCACACTTTCCTGCGGTGAGATAGATTATATTTAAACAGAGCAGATAACAGGAAATGAAAAAAAAAAAAGAAATGCAGATTATAGTTAGCACCTAAAAATTTCAGACAGATTAACAGAGCAGACAGTAGCACTAAACAGATAGAAAAGTGTCAAAGGTCCGGATTTCTGATTGTCTAGATAGATAAGAGCATACTCTCCTATTTTCACACTTTCTTGTGGTCAGAGCATACAGTTGCGCTAAACAGAATAGAAAAGTGAAAGGTCTAGATTTCTGATTGTCTATATAGACAAGAGCATACTCTCCTACTTTCACACAAATTATAATTAAACAGAGCAGATAATAGATTGGATAACAGGAATTCAAATTCCCACAAAAATGCTCGTGCTAATCGCAGAGCTATCGTGCTGAAATTGAAACAGAAATAGAAAAAGAACAGAAACAAAAATGAAATAGAAACAGAAAAGAAGCTGTTGCGCAGAAATACAGAGCCGCTATTCTGGAACCTGCAAAAAAGATTTTTTTTTTTTCTGCAGTCATGCTATTCTGGAACTTGCGTCTCACAACTCACAAAAACCTAAAAAAAATAAAATTAGTTCTTAGGGACATGGGTCCCACCGGGCATGCCAAAATGAAGAGGAGAAAACAGATTTGAAGGTCAAATGATCAAAACATAATGAAATAAACATGCAGAATGCTAAAATATCATTAAAAGACCATTTCACCTTGCTATTTTACCTTCTCCTTCGGATTGAGCTTGATGAAGTGAAGGCGCCCCTTGATTATGCTCCACTTGATGTGCTCCTTTGATTGTTGGTTGTGGATGACTCTCCAAAGTTGTGCACAAATGGAATGGATTTGAAAAATGATAAGAATAATATGATCAAGTTGCCAAGATGATTTCCTGGGCTCAAAAGGGTAGCATAAACTTACTGGATTTCAAGATGTTTTGAATGAAGGGATGGAGCCCTATTTTATAGGAAGAGGAGAGGAAAACAGATGGCTAGGATGAATTCAAGATGAAGGGCTAAGATTTACTTGTGAGCTCACACAAGGTCCAAGAGAGGGTGTGGAGACCAAGAATTATGCCTTAAAGGCATTTCATATCTCCACACTCCACAAGATGCATTGGAGGAATTAAAAATTCTCCAAAAAAAGATATCATGGGGATTGGAGGAATAAAAAGGAATTAAAAATTCCTTGGGAGAGGGGATGCCTAGAGGAATGTGTGATTTCAAAAATCTTACATTCACCTAGGAAAAGAGCATTTAAAGCTAGTGGCTGGATGAAAAGGACAAAGAGTTGACTTTGTGACTGATCCTGATGATTAACCATTAACGACTCATTAGGAGGGGGATTAGAGGAAATGTTAGGTGGGATTAATATTTGTAAGAAAATTTGACTAGGAGAGAGAATGAGTGGAGGGAATAAAAAATTAGAAGAATAATGTTAAGTGAGTTTAGGGAGTTTCTAGAAGAATGAATTAAGAAGATGATTTGAAATTAATTAGCTAAGAGGAAGATTTGTGAGGATTTCATTTTTTTAGAGGAATAAAGAAAGGGATTGATTTATTAAACAAATCAATCATATGCTATAGCGACAGTATTAATTATATTTAATTAATATTGAGAGGAATTTGAATTAACATAATTAATTACTTAATTAATTAATTATGCTAGGAATTAAAAATAATTAAAATAATTATTTTTAAGTGTCTACAAATATATTATATAATATAATAATATATTATTATAATATATAATACATATTTTATTATATTATAAAATATAATTATATATTATATAATATATAATATAATATTATATAATACGTATTATATAATATATAATATTATATTATATTATATATTATATAGTATATTATATTATATATTATATAATAAATTATATTATATATTATATAATATATATAATATAATATAATATATATAATATAATAATATATTATATAATACGTATTATATAATATATTATTATATTATATAACTATATAATATGTTAGATAATTATATATTACATTATTATTATATTATATAACTATATAATATATTTAATATATTATATAATTATATAATATGTTATATAATTATATATTACATTATATATATTATATATTATATAATATGTAATATATAATATTACATTATATATTATATAACATATTTTTTAATTTAAAATTACAAATAAAAATCGGATATCCGATTTGCCTAGGTAATTATCATGCCAAGGCGTACTGACACCCAGGCCAAGCAAAAAGTCAACACGGATTTTTGCGTTTTTAGGCAAGTGGAGAAGGCTATTTTTTCACATTGCCACTTTTTGGGCCCCCATGATCCTGCACTAACCCATGTTTTGTCTTGTTTAGCTGGTCTTGTCCTTTTTGTTTTGTGTGCTCTTTCATATGTCAGAGTAAGGTAAGATCCTAAGATTGGGTCTTTTGTTCCTCAAGATTAGTGATGTCTTATACTCTTTGTGGTATTGCTCCACACTTCTCATCTTCATCTCTCTCTTTTTTCTACTTTACCGACAGTATTGGCATAAGCCATACTCCCGCTAAAGTGGGGGCTAAATGTAGCGTCATAAGATTGCGACTCCTACAATTTTAACCACATTTTAGGTCCTCACCTTGGTAAAAACATCTTTCTATTCAAATGAGACTCCTCTCTGCACCTTCACCCTAATATTCTCTCATTTCATCCTTGAAACTGCCTTAGGACCTTGTCCAGGCCCCAAGATGCGGTAGGACAGAGGCGTGGTGCCCTATCCCTCCCTCTTAGGGTGGCCCCAAGATAGGTCCCTCCAACCCTATCTACATTTCAAGATTCCAAATCTTGATGTCGGTCTTTGGTGAGATAAAATTAATTCTCCGAGGCATGTATAAAAGGGAGTTAGTCTTCTCATTTGCATATGGTCAATACACGAAATACATGATAGGAAAAATTCAAGCAAAAGGTCTTCATCAAGCGTTCAAGCCTTCAAGCATTCATCAAGTCTTCTTCTTCATGTGTCTTCTTCATTCATATGTTGGAGCAATATTACAATTTTCATTTGTAAGCATGTGTGTGTGTTAGGGTTTTGTCATGTTACATGCCATTTCATACAACATTTGTGATTACATTCAAGAAGAAAAGAAATCATTAGCAATCAATTGAAGATCTACAAGGTATACATTTCTATCATTTACATTTAAGCATTTGCAATTACTTTCTTTCAAGGTTGATCCCTCACCCAGGGTTTAACTGAGGCAAACCCCTATCCACAATCCTTCTTCCCTTCTTTTTTGTGTGTAGGTTGCAGGTGTAATTGCAGGGTTGGAATCCATTTGCAGAGACGGAAAAACCCCTTTCGACGTGCAGATTTTTAGGAGGAACATGTGCACTTTCAACACGATCCCGACGAATTTTCTCCAAATTTGTAGGGCAGATCCGTATCAATTTGAATATCCCAGATTCAAAGTTACAGCGCAATCCCAAACCGGTAGCTCTTGATTTTATCTCCTTTTTCTGCATAGTCAATAAGTCAGCATATCTTTTTACAAAAGAGGACAAATCACATTTCAACCCTTGCAATTCTATCCTTTTTCCCCTTGGATTTGGATCTAGTGGATTCAAGCCCCTGTTTTGAATGTAAAGTTTCTCCCAAGTGAAAATCATCCTAGTGACTTTCTTTCTCTCTCCTAGGTGGGGAGTCACTAGGGTTCAATTTTCCACTTTATATCTTCATCATTCTATTCCACCATGGATTCTTTGGGTATTGCATTCACTATGCCTCCATTTGAAGTGTTTTGTGAGAACTTGACATGAGAGTAGGCCAAGCTATCACAACTTGAATCAGTTTATAGTTCCAAATCTTAAGCCTTGGTTGCTGAGACTCCTACATCTACAAGTAAATAGAATAAGAAGAAGAAGAATATAGGTACATAGTTTACTTAGTTGCTTCTATCTTTGGAATCTCATAGACAAGATTTAGATTATTCCACCTCTTTTAAGAGGCCTTCATCTAGGAAAGGCAAGCCTAAGTGTGTTTATTGCAAGACATGATGAGCATTAGTGTAATGCAAGGAAGATTGATGAGTTGAAAGAGCTTCTTTGGAAGAGTGATATTTAGCCTCCTTCATCTAGTGCATCCCTTTCTTCAAGACCTAGATATTCTCGGTCTTCATCTATGGCACATGGTGAAGACAAGATGAAAGGACATTCTCTCTTTGAGTTGATACATTATCAATCCTCTAGGTGACTTGAATATTCAGGAGCTTCACATCATATGGAATCATCAGAGGGTATGTTCTCTTCTTTCAAGCATCATACATTTCCACAAATTTTGATGGGTAATAACACTTACATGAGTGTTAATGGGAATGGATCTATTGAGGTTGATGGTGGCACATCCAATAATGTTATTTGTGTCCCTACATTATCTTCCATCCTTATTTTCATCTACCATATTACTCATAGTGGGACAAACAAGATAGTTGAGTTCACCCCTAATAGAGTTCTCATTAGAGATCTACATAGTAGAGAGCTTATTGTAGTTGGTAGTGTTGATCATGCATCCCAATTGTATGAGTTCTCACATTTTGATCCCATTGAGCATGTATTTTTGTTGACTGGTCCTATTTGTTGTAGCTATGTGTCTTTATTGTCATTGTCAAATAGAGTGGTCTGAATATGTTCTCGTCTAGACATCTGGTGAATTGAGTTCAGTGTTGAGAAGTTGTTGACCTGTTATGGTTCTTAGATCGAAAGTGTTTTGGTAGTTCTACATTTTGGCAAGTTGTGTTGAAATATTATTAACATGTTCTCACTAATGAATCATGTTAGAAGCATGTTTTGGATGGTACATGTATTATTTGTTTTGGTCCGAATTGTTTTACTTAGCAGAGATATATTTGGTATAAGCTTTGGATCAAATTATTGAAATTGGATATATTATATATGTATTCCTTTGGTTCAGTATTGCACACTGGATTTTGTTCTTGGTCTGGCATATATTTTGTGTTTTACTTTTTGGTCCGTTTGTATATCTTGGTTGAAAAAGTGTATACGCTTCAATCCTTGTTTTGTTCGACTTGGTAAGGATGTTTTTGTTATGATTATATGATAATTTGTTGAGTACTAGTGGGAAAAAGAGATGAAATATGAATAAGATGTGAGCTAGTTGTATATGGGATATTGGTATAGAAATATGTGAGTAAGTTTTATATGCGAATGGTAAAGCAACGAAGATCAGTAAGGGTATGATGTAAATTAGTTAGGTAGTTGTTTTGTTATAGTGGATATACATGCAATGATCTGGAAGGTTTGATGGTTCAAATATTTGAGTAAGAGCATGGTTTTGTTCTTTAATAGTGACTAAAATATGCATTGTGAGATGCCTCCATTTATATAGTTCATTTTCTAACATTGTAATTTTGTATCTTGCCCTGAGTGCAGTTAGCTTTAGGTTTTGCAAGTCCTCTTTGTATCTTATCCCATGAGTAGTTAGCCTTGGTGTACAAGTTCATAGCAGTTAGCTCTATCTTTGTACTCATTTCATATATAGTGGATTATCTTATGGGTTGACTCCTATCGTAGTTTTTCCTTGTTTGGGTTTTCCAGTTTGGTATTCTTGTGTGAGTATTTATGTTGTTGTTTAATTATTTATGATGTGGTTAAATGGATTTAAGTAGTTAGGTGTGTTTTTGAATTAAGTTTTAGAATTTAGTTCATGTTGATTCACCCACTTCTCAACATCTAGTGTGTTCAAAAATTGGTATCAAAGCATGGTTCCTCTTGAGTAATCTTAACCACTTGAGGTTAATCTAGAGTTTTGAACACCATCTTTGAAGCAGACCTGAATGATACAGATTCTTTATATCAAGGTGATTGGAATGATATTGAAGAAGTTGTTGATATGAAAGAAGAATTGAGAGTAGTGTTGGTTGATCTGGATGATTGTAGAGACAAGTACAAGAAGGTCATTGAGAAGATTACCTTTTTAAAGGGTTTAGTTAAGAAAGGAAAGAGAGATATTATTGATTATGAAACAAAGCTTGATGAGAAGTATAAGGAATGCTTGAAACTTGAAGAGGAAGTTTCAAATCTAAAAAGAGAACATAAAGATGTTAGAGATCATATTGGAAATGGCTTGTCTAAAAGGTGAAAAAGAGATTTGGGAATCCATCTTGCATCTTAAAAATTGTGGAAAGATTGGTGAATTTTCAAAGGACAATGAAGGATGGGATAAAGGTTTGAAGAATGCTACCGAGGATAAGAAGTTTTTCACGCATAATCATAATTTTTGGAAGTCTGTGATGGACCAAATACCTGCTCTCTTTTCTTATAGGTATTTATCCTTTAAAGGAAATTGTTTATCATGCAATTAGATAGGATACAAAGAAAGTGGGTGTAGAAATGAGTTAAAGAATCACTCTTTTAATGGAAAATGTCACTTTTGCAACAAGTTTGGGTACATGTCTAGTGAGTGTAGAAGAAGATTAAATGTGAATAGATGTTAGGTCTTCAATGAATATTGTTATGTTTGCAATAGATATGAGCACAAAGCTGTTGAGTGTAGGAATAAGAATTTAAGAAGAAATGCGACTAGAAATATGATGCAAAATAGTCCAATATGTTATAATTGTAATGTTGGGCATATAAAAAAAGTTTTGTAAAAGTGGTAAAGGAAGGAATACTCATTCAGAGAATGGAGTGGATTCTAAAGAAAAAGGAAAGACAATATTGACAAAGAAATCAAAAGAGAAGACCAAAGGAAGCATTAAAGGTGGTTTGACATCTACTATGGATGCAATTCCTTCTTTTAATAGTTGACTCAGACAATAGGATCTGAGGGGATCATCAATGAAAATATTTGTTTGACTCATCTTGGTTTGATGCTAGGATTGTCCTCAACATGGTAGATATGTGTGATAATTTTTTGGAGGTTTAGGGTTTATCTCATGGTCTAGAAGCAATTTTTAGAGGTTCGAAAAATAGTGTATCAACTTTTTGACGATGTAATTTGTGAGTATTTATTTTCATGATTATGATCATTTGTGCACTTGCGAATTGCGAAGGTGAAGGAGAGAGAAAGGAGAGAATTCAAGTAGAAGTGTGAGAAAGAAATTTGCAAAGAAGAAATTTGGCATTATGGCAAAAATTGTAAGTATCAATAATGAACCTAGACCTGTGTATGAATTGAAGCCTTTTATTCCTTCGGAAATAGATCTTGTTGGATCCTTTTTTGGAGTTGATGATCAAATTATTTTTAAGGAATATGGTTGCCAATATAATCACATTACTTTGGAAGAGTATGATCATAAAAAGATTAGGGCTTTCAAGAAGAGAAATCTGGTTGATAATTCATAGAGGTTAAAGAATGGGTCACAAGGGTCTGGATACATGGAATATCTTTCTGATGATTGAATTAGAATTGTTCTGAGTAGAGTTCATGGCGAGTATTTATGACATGCTAAACCTTACTTAATTTTGAAAGAAGCATTGCAAGTTGTAACAAGGTTATGTGTGACCGGTGAAGTGTCGATGTTGAAGTTCATTAAAAATATTGAGGTAAATTGGTAAACCGGTGTTGTATCAGATGGAAGAGAACTACTAATTAACACCATTAGAGATATAGACATTAGATATGCTACAATGGGAATATCATACAAATTTTATTATAAGAACAAAGAAGGTTCTTGACTGTCTATTGATATTCATGTGGCATATAGGATGGTTCAAGAGAATGTCGATTATGATCTGTGTGAGATTCTGTGACAACAATTATTCAACAACCTAGAAAAGACAAAGAGTGATATGCATCTGTTTTGACATGGTTCTCTAATTGTCTGCTTAGTTTTCTACTTTATGAATGCCTTGCCTAGAGTTGAAAAATATTGCTTGGAAAAATGATATGACCATTGACTCTCAAATTAAAGGATATTTTGAGTGATTGTTTAAATATGTGCAAGAATTTATTTAGGAAGATAAGAAGTGTTCTATTTTCTAGGAATCAAATTCCTCCCAAGGTTTTGCATTGGTATGGAAATGACATTGTGTTTTTAATTGATAAAGATAATTGCTTTTTGGAGGTTGTGGTTCTGAGAGTATCTTGAGTAACTCTATTACCTTATGAGGTTTCAGAAGATGAATGCATGAAGTTGGCTGAGAAACTCTTAATGATGCCTAAAAATCTGAATGTAGAGAGATTTGGCACAAGGGATGATATTATTGGAAGGTCTAGAATGCTAGTAACAATGAAGAATTCTAGAAGATCTTCTAGATATGTGTTTGCATGTAGTTCTAAGGTTCATAAAAGGGAAAAGGAAGTTCTAGAAAAGAAAAACTGTGTCAGTGGATATTCACAATAATATTGAGGAAGTAAAGATAAAAGTAGAGAATGAGTTAGTTCAAAATGACTAGGGAGAAAAGGACCAACAAATCTCTGAAGAAATGTCTGATTATGAAGAGATGACAAAAGAAAATGTATTGGAGATGATTGAGATGGCTCATGGTATGAATTATGCTAGTGATTTTTATCATGATCATGTGTTGTATGAGAAGGATGTAATTGAACAAGCTTTTATAAAGCATTTAGTGTAGAACAATTTGGTTGCTACTGATATTGTAGATTGTCTTCTAGAGGAACTTGTTGAAATGCTTATTGAGAGAATGGATGAGGAAGATGCTAATGAAGAATTTACCAAAGCAAATGTGCACAAAATGATGATTGTTAAATGTGGGGGTGGCACATCTTGTGTTAATTTTTAATCCACCAAATTTCAGGAAATCAAAAGGTGAAGTTGAAAAATTGTATAGATACTGTTTAAGGTAGTTGATTGCCACACAAAAATTTAAAAGTGAAGATCAGATTGAGTCTCATTTGGTTGAAATGGGTAAAAATTATAGTGTGTTAATGGATGTTTGTGGCAAAGAAAGGGACAAAGCATGTGAATTTCATAATCAGTTAGCTTCGAGGAAAATTCAAGGAGATGAGTTCATCAAATTGTTTGCAGAGTTGAGAGCTTCAATGTTGAATTGAAACTTTCTACTTATTTGAGATTGTTGATTGATGCTGAAATGTGGGGAATGGAGCTAAGAGCATAAATTCATTTAATGAGGTTGTAAGTAAATGCATTGATTGTGAATGTCAGAGCATAATTCTGGATGCTTCTACTCATGCTTGGAAGGCATTGGTGATTAAATTGAAGAAGTAGTTCAAGGATATCTGGTCGAATGACAAATGATTTCTATGCTTATCTATTTGGTGTTTTACGGCCTTTGTCCTTGATGGAAAAGGGGGAGAAAGATTACTGAAAAATGTTTATATTTCATTTTTTTTATGTTTATCTTGAGATATTGTTGTTAGGGGGAGTTGTTGGCCATTGTTGCTTATGTTTGAAGTTGTTTTTGCAGACATTTCATTTGGTAAACATATTTTTTGTTTGTCATCAATGACAAAGGGGGAGATTGTTATGAATATGTGTCTTTATTGCCATTAATATCTAACGGAGTGGAATGGATATGTTTTGGTTTGGACATCTGGTGGATTGAGTTCAATGTTGAGAAGTTGTTGAGCTATTATGGTTCTTAGACTGAAGAGTGTTTTGGTAGTTCTACATTTTGGCAAGTTGTGTTGAAATAGTATCAATATGTTCTTAATGATGAATTATGTTAGAAGCATGTTTTGGATGGTCTAGATATTTTTTTTTGGTCTGACTCTTTTCTTTAGCAGAGATATATTTGGTACAAAAATTGGATATATTATATATGTGTTCTGGTGAATCCACGAGAAATATTCCTTTGGTTTAGTATTGTGTGTTGAATGTTGTTCTTGGTTTGGCTTATATTTTGTGTTTTACATTTTGGTCTAGATGTATATCTTGGTCAGAAAAGTGTATACACTTTAATCCTTCTTTTGGCTAACTTGGAAAGGATGTTTTTGTTTCGATTTGATATATATATACACACACATATATACACATACATATCTATATATATACATTTCCATACATATATATATATATACATATATATACATATATATATTATATGTATATGTATGTGTGTGTGTGTGTGTATGATAATCTGTTGAGTAGGTGGTGTGGAAAAAGAGATGAGATATGAATAAGATGTGAGCTAGTTGTATATGGGATATTAGTATAGAAAGATGCAAGTAAGTTTGATATGTGAATAGTAAAGCAATGGAGATTAGTAAGGGTATGTTGCAAAGTAGTTGGTTAGTTGTTTTGTTGTAATGGATATAGATGCAATGATCTAGAAGGTTTGATGGTTCGAATATTTCAATAAGAACAAAGTTTTGTGCTTTAACAATGACTATAATCTACATTATGAGATTCCTCCATTTATACAATTCTTTTTTTAATATTGTAATTTTGTATCTTACCTTGAGTGTAGTTATCTTAAGGTTTTTCAAGTCCTCTTTGTATCTTGTTCGATGAGCAGTTAGCCTTGGTGTACAAGTCTAGAGCGGTTAGCTCTATTTTTATAATCATTTCATATATAGTAGATTAACTTGTGGGTTGACTCTGCTCATTGTTTGGGTTTTCTACATATAAAGTTTGGTGTTCTTGTGCGAGTGTTTATGCTGCTATTGTTTAATTATTTATGATGTGGTTAAATGGATTCATGTACTTAAGTGTGTTTTTTAATAGATTTATGGAATTTAGTTCATGCTTATTCACCCCCCTCTTAGCATCCAATGTTTCAACTCTATCTCTCATGTATTGAGAGTAGATAAAAAATTTGAGGAGAGGTTTGGTTATTTGAATCTATGTGTGCTTTAGTCATCCAAAGTGGTTCTTGAGACTTTTTTTGATCCTCCTCCACCTCCTACTTCTTCAAAGATCAGCTCAATTCAATAGGTTGATTGTTCCCTTCCAATTTCAATAGAGTGGGATGAGTACTTGCCAGATATTGAAAGATTGTTTAATACAAACACATTCCAAAGATTCAAGATTTTACTGAGGATATACAATTCCTCTTTGATGATAATTTGAGCATTCTTGTCATCCCATCTTTAGTGCATTCAAATATTGTTCATTGGGCATCTTCACAACTGTTTGGATTTGCTTCAGTTTATTTAACATTTTTTTATTTAGATAGTTGGATAGTTGATCAGTCAACCATGACACACATCATGAGACTTTTCCTTCTGTAAAGTGAAAAATTGGATCCTAGTGACTCCCCACCCAGGAGAGAGAAAGGAAGCCACTAGGATGATTTTCACTTGGGAAGAAATTTACATTCAAAAGAGGGGTTGAATCCACTAGATCCAAATCCAAGGGAAACAAGGATATGAATTCTGAGTGGATTACAAGTGGTTGAAGTGTGATTTACCCTCTTTTGTAAATGAGAAAGTTGACATATTGACTATGTGGAAAAGAGAGAGGAAATGAGTGAAATGAGGTGTTACCAGTTCTCGATCACGCTGTAACTTCGGATCTTAGCTAATTAAATTGACATGGATCTGCCCTGCAAATTGGAGAAAATTCATCAGGATTGTGGTGGGAATGTACATGGTCCGCCACAAAATCTGCGAAATGAAAAAGATTCTTTTGTCTCTACAAATGAAGTCCAAACCAGCAATTATAGCTGCGCACCTTCAACCTACACACATAAAAGAGAAGAAAGGGTGGTTGTAGATAGGGGTTTTCCTTAGTCAAACCCCAGTTGTGGAATCAACCTAGAAAGAAAGTAATTGCAAATGCTTGAATGTAAACAATGGAAATGTATACCTGGTAAATCTACAACTTGTTGATGAAGATTGATTTGCTTCTTGAATTTAACCACAAATGTTGTATGAAATAGCATGTAACATGACAAAACCCTAACACACACACATGCTTGCAAATGAAATCTTGTATCTTCTCCTTATTCCTATTATATCCTATCATGTGATAATTCATCCTCCATTCATTCATGAATGAGGGTATTAAATTCCTTTTTATACATGCCTAAAGGATTAATTTTCAACCACCGAAGGCTAATAAAGAGGAATTACAAACCCCGAAGACAAGAAATGTATAGGAGATTGGGAAGACTAAACAAAGGGCCACCCTAAGGGGTGAGGATAGGGTCAACACGCCCCTGTCCTACCCTATTTTGGGGCCCAGATAGGGTATAAAGCAGACACAAGACATGAAGGAGAAAGACTGAAGGGTTGAAAATGCAAAAATAGGTCTTGATTAAGGAAGGAGATGCTATCACCAAGGTGAGGATCCAAAATATTGTTAAAATTGCATGCGTTGAAATTTTATGACACTACATTTAGCCCCCACTTTAGCAGGAGTATGGCTTACGCCACTACTACCTGTAAAGTAGAAGAAAAGAGAGATGAAGGTGGGAGATGCAGAGCAATACCATAAGGAGTATAAAATGTATACACCTAAAAAATGGTCTGAAGATAATTAATTAAATAAGCAACTATTTAATTAATCCCCCTTCCTAATTTAATTGAATTCATTAAGCAATTTGATTAAATTCCCCCTTTCATCTACTTATTAATAAATCTAAGGATTTATTTAATAGGTTCATTTCAATAGTCTCCTTTGATTAATTAATTCAAATTAATTAATCCTCCACCCACTTCAATTAATTATTCTAACCCCATAATTAATTAAAACAAATCAATTTATGAGTTGTTGAGAATTAATTAGTCTTTTTCTATTATTTGAATTTTTAAATTCAAATTACCCACATGCCTCCTAACTTCTAACCACTTAACCTAACCATCCCTCTAACCTAACCCATTACACCTAACCTTGGGTTTGCCTAATCCTATCCTATCTTGCACATCCTAACCTCCTTATCCTAACCTCCTATGGTATGGATATTTTCTTCTTGAGACACATGACACTTTGGCCACATGTCTCCTCCCTTGGACAATTGCCCTTTTATGAGCAAAGCTCCTTGAAACTTGTCACCATAGAGATGACAAGTGTCTCTTCCTCCAATCTCTTCTTCAACCTCCTCCAGTTTCACCCTTGATATCTTCAGATTCAATCTTGACCATTGATTCCTGCCACCTCACCCCTGTCCTTGGAAATCCTATAAATATCCCCCATTTTGGAGAAATAAGGATCTCATCTCACTTTCATCTTATGCATTGTTACTATAGGCATATCCATTCTAGCATATCATTTGAGCATTGTTATTATAGGCAATTGCATCTTAGATTTAGTTTAATTTAATCATTTTCTAGCATAATTGTTGAATCATGTAGCTTAATCATGCATATCATTATATTAATTAGTCTCTTGAATCAATCTAGCATAATCAATCTCATCTTTTCATATCATTATCATTTCAAATCCTCCATCTAGGTGTAGTCAAGTCCCTAGGATTGCTTATCCAGGTCTGAGAGAAAATCCATACTTGCATATCTTAGGAGGTGATAGATCGCTTAGTCATGGTTTTATCTTTCTTTTTCTTTTGATTTGGTAACCATGCTTGTAATGATCTATTGAGTGTTTTGTGTTTCAGCATCATTAAATCTTCATTTTTGACCAAGCTGGAATCAAAATTTCGTATGATCTCCTTTTCAGTCTCGTACGAGCTCCTTTATGCAGTGATACGACAATTCATCTTGACTCATACGATCTTTTAAGGAGACTGAAGTGTTGTACGAGCTCTATTCTTCACTCGTACGGTCCTGGAAAGGAACTTGTATGGTCAGGTAAATTGTGTCATATGAAATTTAACACAGTTTGCATTTTAAGGGTTTCATGTTTCAATTTGGTTATTACTAATGCTGACCCTGGTCTGTTTGTGAGTTTTTCAGCAGCCTAACTAGTTTTTGCAAATGATTGTCGAAGATTATGCTTGTCAAATCTTCATTTCAACAAAACATATCATGACTACTAATGCATTTATTTTGCAGGTTGCCTGGGAGGACTCAACTAAACTCTATGTCTTCTTTAAGTTTTCTACGCACACTTGATTTTGCTAATGAAAATGGACAATCATGTTTTATGTATTTTGATCATAGGCGAGTATGCTCTTACCATTAAGGCCGATGAGAGAGGAACGACCTAAGTGGGAATGACTAATGCCAAGTAATCCAACCCACTATAAAATAAATGTGATTTGATGAAAATCAAGTCAATGACAGTTCTCAGGAATATCTCTCCTCCATACCTTCGGGTACATCAAACCTTGGTTTTCAAGGTTGGGAAACCTCTTAATTGAGTATTATACCTTGACATGCCAAACGGATCCCTTACTAGTTCTAGTTAAATTAGAAGCTACCCGATTCACCTCCAAAAGGGTGATAAACTCTGTGCAAGAGAGATAGTAACTCCCAAAATGCACTTGCCATATCGTTCCCCCATTAGCGTTTGGAGTCGGATAATACAACGTTGAGAATCCATTGCGTGAGACTCAGCGACAGTATTCTGATTAGCTATTGGGTGTGTACCTAAGCTTGCAAGCAAAGGTTTTCTCTCTCAGCCAACTTCCTTAGGTAGTGTAATGTTCTTGAGGTCACTTATCATATAGTGTATTTGTTGTGTATTCATCCCTTAAGCAGGAAATCATACATTTAAAACTAGAAAACAATTAGCAAAAAAATCAAACTTCAGTAATCAAAATTCTTCCAAACAAACATTTTTATCTCTGTTCTGTCTTCTGTCGTACGAGTTTGTTATTTTGTTGTATGAGTTTGTTATTTTATTGTATGAGGTATCTACTTTATTGTATGGTCCGGTGGGAATTATCGTACGAGCTTGTTTAGCAGAAATTTTTATGTTATCTTTCATTGTCCGGTCTAGTGATAATTGTCGTACGAGTCATCTTAGCAGAGGATTTTATGCCATCATTTGTCATCTAGTTCTGTGAGAAATATTGTACAAGTTAATGTCTTCTATCGTGTGAGATTTTTGGTTTGTCGTATGACCCTGTATAAATTGTCATTTGGGGCTATGTAGTCTGTCGTATGAATTTATGTCTCTGTTGGTCGAGAGTTATCTTCTTGCACATCTTTTTCAGGTTTGTCATATTTGCTCGGTCAATTTGCAGTGATCATAAGAACTTGTTATTTGTCGTTTTATGCTTGGATTGTCTTCTTGGTTCTCTTGGTCAAGTTATCATTTGTCAAATAAGACTTTAGAAATAAACACCTCAAGATTTTCAAGTACTCACCCTCAACAAGTTCAAGATCTAAACATCTCAAAGTGCATCATCACCCTCTTTGATAAACTGATCACTCAAAACATAGTTTCTCATCAGGATCTATCATCCTTTATCATGAAACTATAATGTTTGGTTAGGATAATCTTGTCCCACATCGTAGGATATATCGTTCCTATTGGACTTGGTTTTTATCATATCATCACCATTGCACTCCAAAATCGAAGATCAAAAAACTTGCAAACTTTTAAACACTTGAACCATCTTTTCATGTCATATCACTCTATCACATTTACATTGACAATTGACCACTTATCAAAACAACTTTTAGACAATCGAATCCTAGCACAATATCTAAGACACGTGTATGCCTATTTTAACTAGAGCTCAAAGACGAAAAATCGTAGAGATAGAAATCAAAACATTGGAAATAATTGAAGAGCATATAACCATGGAAAACGAAGATGAAATACAAGTTGAAGAAGAAATAACAAAACAACATGTCAGAGACATAAAAAAGGATCCCCAATTCGATAAATTTATGGAGAAAATATTGGAGGGAGACAAAGAAAAATACTTCCTATTGCTAGAAAGAATTGGTGCTACACTTCCCCAAGATTTTGATATGAACAAATTAACACAAAAGAAAAGTGATCCTCCTCCTAGTAATGAACAATATGAGGAAGATTTGTCTTAAAATGAATGACACATCAATTGCTAGTAACACCAGGACCAATGAAGGAACTTACATTCCCAAAAGAGATGAAGTAGAAATTTTGAATACCGTTCAACCTAGTGAAGATACAAGAAGGACTAGAGATGACACAAGAAGAGATCCAGATCCCCCTAGAATACAAAATCATGGATATGCAAGAACAAATGATGTTGATAATCCTATCACAACTCTCACGCAATAACTACAAACACTGCAAACACAAATTCAAGATATGCAGAGAGGAAATGTTAGAAGATACTCACTTCAAGAAATCTGTCGTTATCCATTTGACAAAAACCTAAAAATGATACCATTTACTATAGGTTTTGAAACTCCTAGATATGAAAAATATGATGGAAGCACTGACCCTCAAGATCATATACAAGAATTTTGCACAATGAGTATGGAGTTTGCACATGAGGATACCTACTTAATGAGATTATTTCCGAAAAGCTTCACTAGACTAGCTATGGTATGGTTCTCCAAACTTCCACTTGAAATCAGATCATTCTCAGAATTGGTGGATAAGTTTGTTTCACAATAATTTTACAACATACAACATGAAATAAAAATGCTAGACCTATGTAATACCAAACAAAAGAGTGGATAACCTTTCATGACATTTTTACAACGATAGAGACAGTTAGCTTCATGATATCCTCGTACAGTACTAGAGTATGAAAAAATGGACATATTCATGGACAACCTAAATGATCAAATGAGTTATTATCTAAAAATGCAAGGAAATCAAACTTTCAGAAAGATGATTGATAATGGAATTAGAATAGAAGAAGCCATGATAAAGAAAGGTGAATTGAAAATATACAAAGATGGAGTTCCTCCTTCTAACAACACTAATAGCAACAATCACAATGATAAGCCAAAGTTTTGGAATAGAAATCGTAATATCATCAATGATGGAATAGTGGATAACAACAATGTGAAACCAAACCAACCAGCTTTTAATTTATCCCATCACTCAGTAGCGGCTCAGCAAAAACATCATCACCAAAAAGCAACTATCAAAAATTTCTTTCAAAGGTAATTTACAAACATTGGTGCACCCCTTGGGTCAGCACTAAAGATGCTTCTCACAAACAAATTGATCACTTTACCAGAAGAAAGGAACTATGAACCTCAAGTAAAACCACCTTGGTGGAATGATAACTATTATTGTGATTTCCATCGAAACAAGGGACATCACACAGATACTTGTCAACAATTGAAACATGTCATCCAAGATTTGATTGATAATGGAGTAATAACAGTGGATGGACATACAAGGATTGAATCTCATACAACTTTTAAAACTCCACTTTCAATCTATGAGAAGTGTGAATCACCAACAACAAATAATGGTAAGGGTAAAGCAAAGGTAAACTACACTCATACATATGATAATGTGGTAAACATGATTGTAGTTAAAGAAAAGAAAAATCAAGAACCTTCTCATGCTATCACAAGAAGCAAAAATAAAGTTGTTTTGCCAGGTCCTACGACAAATACATCATCCACTACTAAACAATACAATCTAGTGGATCAATTACAAAAAACACCCACTCAAATATCCATCTTGGAACTTTTAAAGCTTTCACCTGCACACAAAGAAATCCTTGAACGAGCATTAGTAGATACCACAGTGTCTAAAGACCTGGATATAGATCAATTCCAAACCATGGTGGGATACCTCACAACCCATGGCTCCTTATCATTCACTGAAGAAGACGACATGTCCCTACAACATCCCCATAACACTCCCTTGCATATCGAAGTCATAATTCATAAGACACGAGTTAAACACATCCTAATAGATGGAGGAACTAGTTTAAATATTTTCTCTTTGAGTCTAGTCTGTCCTTTGGGTTATTCAGAAGATGCAGTTGATCCTTGGAAAAAGATCACCATAAAAGCCTATGAGGAAGAAGAGAGTTCCTCAAAAGGAATTGTGATGTTACCCATCAAAGTGGGACCTTTGCAGAAAGACATAACATGCCAAGTTCTAGACTTAGATTTATCATATAACATACTCTTGGGGAGACCCTGGATACATGAAATACAAGTTGTGCCATCAACATATCATTAGTGCTTAAAGTTTCCCTACAATGGGTAGGAAATCACAATCTTAGCAAATTCAAATCCATTTCAGTATTGTAGTAATCTCAAACCAGCTCAAGAATTCATTGTTCCTCATAATAGGGAGGCATCATCTTCAAACACACAATCTAAAGAAAAATCATTTGCCTCAATTTTGTCAAGTATGGAAAAACAAATGCAGCTAAGAGATCAAGGGAATGGAGAATATTCAGTATCACAATTACCACTTTCTCCTAAATCCTTTGGAAAACCATCAAACTCTAAACAACAACCAATTGTAAGACATCTTCTGATATTTGATGGAGCATTTTAGTGTTGGAACCTTATTAGAGGAAACATAAGACAAAGATGTGCTACAGTGGCTATACAAGGATGAAGAAGTTCAACAAAAGATCAACAATGTCTGCATACCTACAGAAAAGTATGGAAAAGGATTTAACATCCTTGGAAGAATGGGATACACTGGAACAGGTCCTATAGGAAAAAGAAAAGAAGGTATATCAGAACCTATCCAACCTTACATGCAATAGGCTATAGACAAAACAGGCTTAGGGTATGGACATGTTACTCTACCAGAAGACACTTCTTTTAGCCAACAACAAGAGGAATATGAAAATAGACAAGAACAACTGGCAATTGAAAGAGAAGGAACATCAACTAAGCAATAAACACAAGCAAACATGAAATGGGAAAAGAAGAAAGCTCCAAATCAACAAGAGAAACAAACTAAAAGAACCTCTCAAGCAACATTAAATCTCAATCAAAACAAGAATGAACCTAGTACTAATCAAGGAGAGCTCATAGAAAAGTTGACAGAGCTCAATCTCAGTCCCAAAGAGGTTGAATATGAAAGAAGAAAAGATATAAGAAGAAAAGTTGAAGAAACAAATCAAATACTATATGAACAAATCTGTAGATTGTAGGCTGCAAGTAATACATATTCTAATGAATGGGAATGGGATTCTTATCACTCTGAAGAATCTGCTGAAGAAAATTGTTTTGAAGGAGATGTAGGAGTCGATGTAGTTCACACGTATGTAGGGCAAACATTAGGATCTAGTTCACTTGAATTAGAATCACATTCGCCTGACTTGGACTTAATTGAGGATTATCATGAACTTATTGTGCAAGGTCATTCTGATGAGAGTACTATTTTAGACATCGACATACATATTGAAAACTTCGATACATCCATCATGACTCTTGATACTTTTGAAACATCTCAACCCAATGACCCCCTACCTCTAATCCACCCTAAACTTATTGATTGGGAAAATGAAGGACATACATCCATTGATACCTTTCCGAATGACCATGCCATATCTGTATATCTTAATGCAATCGAACTCGCAACAACTCTCACTAGGAATTTCAACAATGCATCTTCCAGTCAAATGGGTGCCAAATCTCCTAGTCGCAAAAAGAAAAATAAAGAAAACAATATCAGGTCTAATGTTGAAAACCATTTCTTGGCAACATTAGATCAAGAAAAAGTAAAAAGAAAGGACACATCTAATGATGAAAACCTCCTCAAGGCACTGAAAGATGGGAGATTTGACACTTTACCTACACACTATCAAGAAAGATCATCCATTTTGATCGAACCAACATAGGTAGTTAACATTGGGACAACATAGCAACCAAAGATACTACATCCAACCACTTCTTTATCAGAAGAAGAAATGCAACAATATATAGAATTCTTCAAACGATGGCAAATCAATTTTGCCTAGTCATATGCAGACATGCTAGGCTTAGATCCAGAGCTTATTATGCATCACTTGAATTTCAGTCCCAGAGATAAACCAGTCAAACATAAGTTAAGGAAAATGCATCCACATATCGCTCTCTTGGTCAAAGCAGAACTAAAGAAATTATTGGATGTAGGATTCATCAGACCTATAGCATATCCTCAATGGGTATCCAACATTGTTCCTATTTCAAAACCAGATAAAAGCATCAAAATATGCACATACTTCAAAGATCTTAATAACGCATGTCCAAATGATGACTTTCCTTTGCCCAACATTGACATCATTGTAGATTTAACTGCTGGACACTCCATGTTTTTTCTAATGGATGGTTTCTTTGGATACAATCAGATTAAAATAGCACCTAAAGATCAAGAAAAGACAACTTTCACATGTTCGTGGGGTAGTTTCTACTAGATTGTCATGCCTTTTGGACTTAAGAACGCATGTGCTACATATCAAAGAGCTATGACAATAATATTCTATGACATGATGCATACATTCATGGAAGACTATGTGGATGACATCTTGGCAAAATCATACAATAGAGAAGACCATATAGGAATACTATAAAAGATCTTTGACAGGTTAGAACAATATAAGCTACGACTCAATCCTAAGAAATGTGCCTTTGGTGTCACTTCAGGCAAGCTATTGGGATACATTGTTTCAGCTAGAGGTATCGAAGTAGATTCAACTAAGGTAGAAGCAATCATGGAAATGGCATCTCCCAAGAATATAAGTCAACTAAGATCACTCCAAGGAAGACTCCAGTCAATCAGAAGATTTGTTGCTCAACTGGCATATAAATGTCAACCATTTTCTCATCTATTGTATAAAAATGTTCATTTCAAATGGGATCATCAATGTGAGGATGCGTTCAACAAGATCAAGACACATCTCATGCAACCAAAAAGTTGTTTTTACTCTATGTATCGACCATTGAAGCATCATTAGGATTTTTGCTTGCACAACATGATAATGAAGAAAAGGAATGAGCCATCTACTACATCAGCATAACATTAGTGGGATACGAGATCAACTATTCTCAAACAGAAAAAGAATGCTTGGCAGTAGTTTTTGCTTCTCAAAAATTAAGACACTATCTACTATCTCACTCCATCAAGTTGATAGCTAAAATCGATCCATTAAAGTATTTACTTAGCAAGGTAACATTGATAGGATGATTAGAAAAATGGATCATGATCCTGAGTGAGTTTGATATTGAGTATGTTGACAAAAAAGATATAAAAGGACAAGTCATTGCAGATCAACTAGCCGAGGCACCACTTCAGGATAATCGTCCTTTAAAAATTGAGTTTCCTGATGCTGATATCCTAACAATCACAACAAAAACATGGCAATTATACTTTTATGGTTCATATACACAACATGGATTAGGAGTAGGTATTCTATTTATCACACCACAAGGTCATACAATCCCAAAAGCATACAAATTAAGCTTTCCATGCACCAACAACACAATAGAGTATGAAGCTTTGTTTACAGGTATCAAAATGGCTATAGAATGGAACATTACACAACTTCAAGTCTTTGGAGACTCTCAACTCGTCATCAATCAAATCAATGACAATTATCAGACAAAGGACAAAAAGTTAATGCCTTATAAAAAGATGGTTGATGATATCAAGAAATAATTTGCAGAAATAAACTTCCAGCAGATTCCAAGGAATGACAACAAAGCAGCAGACGCCATGGCTACACTTGCTTCTCTCCTTTAGACACAGGAAAATCAACAATGTTATGAATTCTTGGTAGAAGAGTTGTTTTGCCCTGCTCATAATTGTCCTGATTCCCAAACTTTCTATCACCTTGTTGGGCATGATTCCTCCCATTACAACCAAACTTACACATACCTGAAAGATAATATCCTTCCTCCTGACTTATCAAAAAATAAAGAAAAACTTTATTCGCCAATCCTCCCATTATACTCTCGTCGTGGATACCCTATATAAACAAGGTCTAGACGATACTCTTTTAAGATGTCTCAAACAAGAAGAATCTGATAAGGCCTTACATGAAGTCCATAACGACATTTGTGGAACTCATTCAAGTGGTCTTACCCTTTCAAAAATCTCATACGCTTGGGCTATTATTGGCCGACTATGGAACTAGATTCTTTTCAGGTAGCTAGAACATGCAAACAATGTTAGATCCATAGGAATTTGGTTCATGCACCAACACAAGAACTTCATTCTTTGGCAACATCTTGGCCTTTTTGTCAATGGGGTATTGATTTAGTAGGAAAAATAAATCCTTCTTCATATAATGGTCACAAATTCATCCTTGTAGCTACAAAACATTTCACAAAATGGATTGAGGCAGTACCTCTCACAAATATCACAAGAAAACAAATTGTTGCATTTATCTTGAACTACATCATCTATTGCTATGGAATATCCATGACCATTATCACTGATAATGGGTGACCATTCAAGAATTAAGATGTAAAAGAGCTATGTGAAAAGTTCAAGATCCAACACATATTTTTCACACCCTACTATCCACAAGGGAATGGGCAAGAAGAAGCATCAACCAAAACTATTTTGAAAATCCTCAAAAAGACAGTGAATGATGCTGGAAGAGATTGACATATTCAATTGAACCCTACTCTATGGGCCTACCATACCAGTATCTGCACACCAAAAGGTGCCACACCTTTCTCTCTTGTTTATGGATTAGAAGCAATAATGCCAATAGAAGTAGAGACACCTTCTCCACAAGTATCATTAAAAGGTCTTATTCTAGATGAAGAACAACAAGTATCTAGACTGGTGGAGTTAGAATTGATCCATGAACGAAGACAAAATGCCTTTGATCATTTAAAGGTATATCAACAAAGAATATGTTGGAGTTATAATCACAAGGTCAAACCATGAATCTTTCAAGTTGGGGAACTAGTACTAAAACAAAACATTTTGATCATCTTTGTCTTATACAAGAGGTGTCATTCCTAAAACCACACTGAATCTTGATCTTATCAATCTAATCAATCAAGCTTTATCAATAATCAAGAACCACATCACCATGATCATAGAACTCGCATTTTCATCAACCACAGTTGCAGACATCAAATCCTTTCTAATTGGGATATCAATTTTGCAAAGATCCAAACACTCTTAAGATTAATTATCTCAATTGATCTCCCAAGGGGGCATCATCGTATCACAATTTATCAATCAATAGCTGGGGCATCCTATCAAACCAATATCATCATCAAAATGAGATTATTCTTTGAATCAACGTGTCATCACACCTCGCTTCAAAGAGGGGCAAAATGTATACACCTAAAAATGGTCTGAAGATAATTAATTAAATAAGCAATTATTTAATTAATCCCCCTTCCTAATTTTATTGAATTCCTTAAGCAATTTGATTAAATTCCCACTTTCATCTACTTATTAATAAATCTAAGGATTTATTTAATAGGTTCATTTGAATAGTATCCTTTGATTAATTAATTCAAATTAATTGATCCTCCCCCTACTTCAATTAATTCTTCTAACCCTCTAATTAATTAAAACAAATCATTTTATGAGTTGTTGAGAATTAATTAGTCTTTTCCTATTATTTACATTTTTAAATTTAAATTACCCACATGCCTCCTAACCATCCCTCTAACCTAACCCATTCCACCTAACCTTTGGTTTGCCTAACCCTATCCTATCTTGCACATCCTAACCTCCTATGGTGTGGGTATTTTCTTCTTGAGACACATGGCACTTTGGCCACATGTCTCCTCCCTTGGACACTTGCCCTTTTATGAGAAAAGATCCTTGACACTTGTCACCAAAAAGATGACAAGTGTCTCTTCCTCTAACCTCTTCTTCAACCTCATCCAATTTCACCCTTGATATCTTCAGACTCAATTTTGACTGATGATTCCTGCCACCTCACCCCTGGCCTTGGAAATCCTATAAATATCATCCATTTTGGAGCAATAAGGATCTCATCTCATTTTCATCTTATGCATTGTTACTATAGGCATATCCATTCTAGCATATCATTTGAGCATTGTTATTATAGGCAATTGCATCTTAGATTTAGATTAATTTGATCATTTTCTAGCATAATTGTTGAATCATGTAGCTTAATCAATCTCAGCATAGCTTAATCATGCATATCATTAGCTTAATTAGTCTCTTGGATCAATCTAGCATAATCAATCTCATCTTTGCATATCATTATCATTTCATATCCTCCATCTAGGTGTAGTCAAGTCACTGGGACTGCTTATCCAGATCTAAGAGAAAATCCATACTCGCATCTCTCACTAGTACATTCGGGGCTAATTTCCGATGGTCGATTGTCGGAATTGTGACTACTTTTTGTCGGACTGTCGACAAAAGTAGCCATCAAAAACTCGTCGTCAGACTTTTCGATGATGCCTTTGACCATTAGCATTGCGATGATCAAATGGACTCTCCCAATGGCAGGTATGATCGCTCTTCCATTCAAAAAAGTCATCGGACATACAGTAGCCTCATCAGATTTTTTTTAGATTGCATCAGAATATCGATGGAAGTCTGAAACTTTGCACCGACGGAATGTTGTTTGTCTGACGGTTTTTTCGTCAACCCATTAATATGCATCGACGACCATTTGACAAGGAAGTGTCATTGGACATACAACATCCTCGTCAGATGTTTGTGGAGTTTGAGTCAGAATTTCGATGGATTCCAGAAAATTTGCACCGATGAGAACATTGTTGGTCCGACGATTCCATCGTCGGTGGAAAGTTTAGTCTTCGTTGTAATTCCGATGGAAATTTATTTTAATTTTTTTAAATTATTATCTAGACATAAAGCACACCTCATTGATATGTACAGTGAATGATATTCTATCCCCATCAGCTACCAATAGGGGGCATAGGTTTCAAGCTAATATGAGGTACACTGGTTTCAAGCTAATATGAGGCACACTGGTTTACCATGGTTGAGATGGTCCAACTCCTAAGAGGACTATAAACCATTGAGTACTAGTAAACCTATTAAAAATGGTGTTGATAGGGAATTAGATAACCCAAATACAAGAGCCTTTAAAGCCAATCAGGGAGATGAAATGACTTTATCTACCTTATCTAAGTTAGTTGTTCTTGGGAGCTACCAAAACTTATCTACTATATATATACATGAAATGAATTTATCTACTATATATACACATATTTCTTATAAGTATATCCCAAATTGATAATCTCATATAAAGTGTCATCCTATGTCAATACATGACATATACCTATTGAATGACATGTATATATCTCATACTAAGTAGTCACTCATTATTATACATTCATCATATATTCAAAGATGATAATCATGCATTCCAGACTACATGAATATCCTCTTTAATAAAATAAATCACATGTACAAGGTTATTGGGTATCAAGTCCAATAGCAAAGTATAATAGGTAAAGATAGTATTAAAAATAATGTTACTAGCATCTTAAAAGAAAACATAAATGCATTATGACCACCCACAAAACACTTGATATAAAATAGTTCCAACCTTTCTTTTGTTTAAGTAACTAGGGTATTTGAATTTAAATTTTGGTATAAAAAAATAAAATTTTAAAGGTCATCTCTCCCCTTGTATAGTTCAACATGCCCACATGTTTACTCCTAAAAATTTTCAGCTCATTTAGATATCTTATTTTCTAGTTATGAAATTGATCTTGGGACCTATGGGTTATGGGCCGATAATATACTTAAGTGAAGTTAGAATAAACCATATCAATTATGTTCAATTACATCAATCTCCACTTGGAGTGTTTAATATACATATCATCAATGATTACAATTCTTATTTCACTACACATTTGAATTACAACTTGCAAGAATAGATGAAAGAGAAAGAACATGTGTTGAGGGAGGTGAAGTGCTCTCTGAGGTGATCACGAATTGAGTCCATCGGTCCCCAATGGTGGTTTGCAATGCCACTCGACCACGTGGAACCCTTAGGTCCACCCTATCGTGCTTGTGGAGATAGTTCCAAATAGTCAATAAAAGTATACAAGGGGGATGATAGGCTCACACATGCCATACACAATGCATACATGACAAAAGTAATGGAGCAATATAGTGCAACATCAATAGAGAAGGATGATACCAAGTCATGAATCTACATTGGGTCACTACTTTAAAACTACACAAGGCATTAGATTCTAGAGTGCAGTGGAGTAAGTGTCATCATATGTGCTCATGGGGATGCACCATATGGAACCAAGAATTATCTCATATGGACAAGAAGGATGATCATGCAATCCTTGTGCTACATGAGAAGGCATTCCTCTTCCGACAATTCCCAATGCTCCATGTGCGGGCATGCTTTTCATCATATGTGCTCATGGGGATGCACCATATAGAACCAAGCATTCTCTCATATAGACGAGAACAAGGATCACACAATCTCTGTGCTACATGAGTGGAAATGTCTCTTCACACAAGTCCGAATGCTCCATGTGCGGACTTGCCTTTCATTGTATGTGCTCATGGGGATGCACCATATAGAACCAAGCATTCTCTCATATGAATAAGAATGTAAATCACACAATCCCTATGCTACATGAGCGGGTATGTCTCTTTGTACTGTTAGGTCCCAGAGACAACTGAGAGGGGGGGTGAATCAGTTGTCAAATAAATTCAAACCAAAAACAACTTAACCAACTTAATGCTTAATACCGGTAAACCAGTTAAGTATGTTGGTAGATAGTTTTAACAGTTAATTGCTATACCGGTAAAGATTAATGCATGAAACATAAACACAAAGTCATCCACAACACATAACACCAATATTTGTATGTGGAAACCCTATAAGGGGAAAAACCACAATGGGAAACCTTACCCACAATCAGATGATACTACTGCAGATAGTAAGTGTACATAAATGGGGTCTGCACATGCAGAAAGGCCAACAGCCTAGAGCTCACTGCTCAATCACAAAATGGGAGTCACACTGACTACAGTTGGATGGTTAAATCCAATAATAATGTACTGCACAAAATAGCATCTTCATATGTTGGATTCAGTACCGGTGTAATGCTAATATGCTTTCACAAAAACCTAGCTTCACCTTCAAATGATGTCTATGTGTATTGCATTGCTTAATCTTGCATATACCTTCACACAATTCTTTTTTACATTCCACACTTGATCTTACAAATAAGATCTTACATTTATACCATAACCTAAGACCAATTTTAGTAGGTCATCTCTACAAGATATTAATCAATAACCGATTGAACATGTCGGCTTAATGCATTTACAACAACAATTAATCATCTCCATAGCGTGCCATGCTGATCTGGAAAAGATAAACCTGCCGGTGTAACCCTAGATAACCCTAGACCTATTTGCCGGTAAAAGCAAATATGCAACTGTGAATGTACCAATGAACAAAAGTCCAGGACAAGATGTCCAAATGATTTCTTCGATATAACCATGTGTCTTCCATGCCATTCCAAGTGCCGGTGATCATTATATTCTATTGGTGAACCATATACCAGTAACTATACAATAGTTACTTGCTTTCCGGTGAATACTGTTGGATCTCCAAAGTGCTAGTGTTTTAGTAGGTGTTGACATCAATGACAAAACCATACCAAAATACCAACAATCTCCCCCTTTGGCATTGATGGCAACACAAGATGGAAAAACCATCAAAGTGTTAAAACAGAAATGCCAAATACCAAAAACCAACAATCTCCAAAAAGATCATAACCAAAAATCAAAATACATACAGAGAGTAATAGTCTCTCTCAAACAACAATCTCTCCCCCAAAGTTTTTCAATACCAATATCTCCTCAAAAGATAATGTGTTTTTCCATAGATATCTCTCTCCCTTTGACATCAAATGCCAAAGTTGCAATAGAACTAAGTTCATATACAAAATACCAATCAATTCAATATACCAACTACTCCCCCTGAGAAGTAGCTTCCTTGTCAAAGACTGGAGTAAAAGATTTGTTTGTTAATTCTTCCAGTTGATGACAATCATCAATTGTCTAAGTCTCTACTAGTGGTGGTATGACTCCAAGCTGATCTCTGAGATATTAAAAATTCTCCTTGGTCAAAGGTTTTGTAAAGATATCTGCAAGTTGTTCTTTAGTATTCACATAAACCAGTTTTATCTCCTTTTCTTCAACTTTTTCCCTTAGAAAAATTAGTTTGATAGAAACATGTTTTGTTTTAGAATGTAGTACTGGATTCTTAGATATATCAATTGCTGCAATGTTATCACAATATATAGTAATAGGTTCCTTGCATTTTACCTTTATGTCTTTCAACATTTGTTTAAGCCATAGTACCTGTGTACAGTTAGTTGCTGCTGCAACATATTCTGATTCTAGTGTTGATAAAGATGTACAACTCTATTTCTTACTCAGCCAAGAAACTAGTCTATTTCCAAGAAAGAATGCTCCACCGGTGGTGCTTTTCCTATCATCCACATCTCCTACCCAATTCGCATCTGTGTATGCACATAATTCAAAGTTTTCATCTCTAGGATATCATAATCCAAGATTTATAGTGCCTTGTAAGTACCGGAAAATCCTTTTTACTACTGATTCATGATTTTCTCTAGGATTACTTTGAAATCTTGAAACAATACATACTACATTCATAATATCAGGTCTAGTTTGTGTCAAGTACAATAAACCTCCTATCATAGATTTGTATCTAGTTGGATTAACAGGTGTAGATTCATCCCTTTGAGATAATTTGTCATTTGTAGTCATAGGTGTGCTTACCGGTTTAGAGTTCTCCATCCTAAATTTCTTTAGTAACTCTTTCAAGTATTTGGATTGACTCAAGAATATACCTTTGTCAGTCTGTGAAATCTGCAATCGTAAAAAGAATTTTATTTCTCCAATCATAGACATTTCAAATTCTTGCTGCATTTTAATAGAATATTCTTTACATAATCCATCTTCTCCTCCAAAGATTATATCATCAACAAATACTTCTATAGTCAAGATGTCATCATTACTTATTTTGTAATATAAATTGTTGTCTACATTTCCTTTAGTAAAACCAATCTTTAAAAGATACTTATCCAATCTTGCATACCAAGCTCTTGGAGCTTGTTTGAATCCATACAGAGCTTTTCTTAACCTACAAACCATATCATTGTTATCTGTCAAAGAAAATCCATCAGGTTGTTCAATATATACTTCCTCTTCAAGATCTTCATTTTGCTATGGTGTCCGAGGTGCTGATAGTTGTCTTCTGAATCCATTCACTTCATAGAATGTATTAACTTCCTTAGATGTGAATTCTCCTTGATCTGATCTTAAGCATTTGATTTTCTTACTAGTTTCATTTTCAACCATTTCTTTGAATAGTTTGAACTTTCCAAGTGCTTCTAATTTTTCTCTGAGAAAAGTAACCCAACAAATTCTAGAATAGTCATCAATGATTAGCATGAAATATCTATCACCTTGTAAGCTTTTAGTTCTAGCTGGACCACATAAATTGGTGTGAATCAAATCAAGAGCATTATTGGATTTTTCTGGAATACTTTTGAAACTAGCTCTAACTTGTTTTCCAAATTGACATTCCTTACACATTGTATTATGAGGTTTGACAATTTTAGGTAAGTCTCTAACTGCCTTAGTAGTACTAATCTTTACCATGCAATCAAAGTTTACATGATAGAGTCTCTTATGCCATAACCAACTTTCATCTATATGTGCAATCAAGCATGTCTTTTCACTGTTATTCAAATGAAAGATATTGCCTCTAGTCTAATTACCGGTTGCAATTTCCAAACCAGTTCTATTCATGATTTTGCATTTTCCATTTTTAAATTGTAACTGAAATCCTTTCTCAACTAATTGACCAACACTTAAAAGATTATGCTTTAATCCTTCAACATAGTAAACATTGTCAGTGTTATGCTTACCATCAAGAGATATTGTACCCTTACCTTTGATTGAACAAGCTTTGTCATCTCCCAATCTTACTAAACCTCCATTGTATTCTTGAAAGTTCAAGAATTTACCTTTGTCTCCTGTCATATGATGTGAGCATCCTGAGTCAATTGTCCATTCATCCTTTACTTCAACTTTAGCTGCTAGGGCTTGTTCTACTAGTTGAGCAGTAGGTGTCAGTTGATCTTCTGTTATAGCAACAAAAACCCATCCATTGTCTGCTGGATCTCATCAGAATCATCAGTCACACCTTCATCAGCAATGTAACAAGATTTGTCTTTATTCTTCTTAAATCTGTATCTCTGATATTCAGGATTAGGCTTGTATGTTCTTCTAGCTTCTTCTCTTAGTCTAGCATGTCTATCAGGGCATCTCGAAGCCATATGACCAATCTTATTGCAGTTAAAACATTTAAAGGGTGCTTTACCTTCATACTTACTTCCAACAGGACCTTTAGGCATCTTCCTTGCAAATAGTGCTTCAAGTTCTTCAAGTTCTTCATTTTCTTTCTTGCTTTCTTCAAGTTCTCTTGCATAAAAGGCTTTCCAATCAGATTTGTCAAATCATGGAGCAGATGATGTTGATGCTTTAAAGGCTAAATCTATCTTTATAGTAGCAACAGGACCAAATTCTTCAATTTCAAAAGCTGAAAGTTTCCCAATCAATGTATCCCTAGTAACTGATGTGTTAGGAATTGTTCTCAACTCATTTATAGCAGTAACCTTTATTTTATATGCCGGTGGAAATCATCTTAAAACTTTTGAAACAATTTCATCCTCACTTAAGGTTCCTCCACAACATTTAATACCCAAAACAATTTCATTTACTCTTTCCATAAAAGCAGAAATCCTTTCATCTTCTTCCATTTTCAGATGTTCATACCTGACTCGAAAGCTTTCAAGTTTTGCAATTTTGACTATGGAATCTCCTTCATTCAGTGTTTCCAAATGATCCCAAATAGCTTTAGCAATAGACCTATCTGATAGTCCCATGATTTGTTGATCTGATAATGTGCTCAAAAGTGCTTCTCTTGCTTTGCAATCATTTTCTTCATCTTTTGTCAAGTTAGCTGGACTGGGTTGACCTGGTACAGCAGCAGTATAACCATTCTTTGTAACTTCCCAGATGTCTTTTCCAATGCAATTTAGATGTGTCTCTATTCTAATCTTCCATATGCCATAGTTGGTTCCATCAAGTTTAGGACTGTCCTTCCTGAAATAGTTAGTAGACATTAGATCTCCTCAAGCTGTTAAACTTCTACAAAAGAGGACTAGGCTCTGATACCAATTGTTAGGTCTCGGAGACAATTGAGGTGGGGGGGGGTGAATTAGTTGTCAAATAAATTCAAACCAAAAAAAACTTAACCAACTTAATGCTTAATACTGGTAAACCAGTTAAGTATGCCAGTAGACAGTTTTAACAGTTAATTTCTATATCGATAAAGATTAATGCATGAAACATAAACACAAAGTCATCCACAACACATAACACCAATATTTGTATGTGGAAACCCTGTAAGGGGAAAAACCATGGTGGGAAACCTTACCCACAATCAGATGATACCACTGCAGATAGTAAGTGTACATAAATGGGGTCTGCACATGTAGAAAGGCCAATAGCCTAGAGCTCACTGCTCAATCACAAAATGGGAGTCACATTGACTATAGTTGGATGGTTAAATCCAATAAGAATGTACTACACAAAATAGCATCTTCATATGCTGGATTCAGTACCGGTGTAATGCTGGTATGCTTTCACAAAAACCTAGCTTCACCTTCAAATTGTGTCTGTGTGTATTGCACTGCTTAATCTCACATATACCTTCACACAATTCTTTTTTGCATTCCACACTTGATCTTACAAATAAGATCTTACATTTATACCATAACCTAAGACCAATTTTAGTAGGTTGGCTCTACAAGATATTACAATAAAAAACATTTTACAAACAATATAATATCTGATGCAATAACTAATTGAACATGTCATCTTAATGCATTTACAACAATAATTAATCATCTCCATAGCGTGTCATGTTGATCTAGAAAAGATAAACCTGCTGGTGTAACCCTAGATAACCCTGGACCTATTTGCCAGTAAAAGAAAATATACAATTGTGAATGTACCAATGAACAAAAGTCCAGGACAAGATGTCCAAATGACGTCTTCGACATAACCATGTGTCTTCCATGCCATTCCAAGTGCCGGTGACTATTATATCCTACCGGTAAACCATATACCAGTAACTGTGCAATAGTTACTTGCTTGCCGGTGAATGTTGTTGGATCTCCAAAGTGCTAGTGTTTTAGTAGGTGTTGACATCAATGAGAAAACCATACCAAAATACCAACATGTACAAGTCCCAATGCTCGATGTGTAGGCATGCCTTTCATCGTATGTGCTACATGGGGACGAACCGTATGGAACCAAGCATTCTCTCATGTGAACGATAACAATGAACATATAGTCCTTGTGTGAGTGGGCATGCCTCTTGGCACAAGTCCCAATGCTCCATGTGCAAGCATGCCTTCCCAAAACACCCTTGGTGTTGTGATAGCCCTCAAGGCATGCTCAAGGAACCAATTTTTTTGTTATTTGTTTTAACCCAAGTCTATTGTTATGTTATCACTTGATTACAAAACTCCCCAAACACAAATGCCAAGCGTACCACTTTTAGATAAGCAACACAAGTGGGAGCCACTCCCTAGACTCACTCTAGGACTAAGCTCATTCCATATCTAAATGCAAGACATCTCAAATACATCAAATTGTCTCAATTGCAAAATGCCATTTTCATACATAAGCAAGACATACTCAATTGGGAACAACACCAAGAGAATAGATCCCAAATGATCCCTTATCAAAATTCACATTTATGTTATCATGATTCCATAATAGAATATCATCTCAAAATCATCAAATACCACTTTTCAATAATTCCCAAGTTTGGACCAAAAAATAGTCATGAGGCCAATTACCATTGATGAATGAATGAATGAATGAAGGATTTTAATGACATCCACGAGACTAAATAGTCTATGGGACCAAGACAAACACCCTTAACTGATGGACCTCAAAAACCTTGAAATTTTGAAGTGCATAAAATGAAAATGCAAGAATAGCCTTTTGATTCTAATCAACTCAACAATACAATACTCACTCGATTTGTCATTTCAACGTCCCAAATAGAATTGAACAACATAACCTCATTTATACTCGTACTTTCCAAATTTGGTTCATACAAATCATATAATCATCCAAATGGAGAGATTTAAATTGGAAGAATACTTTAATTCACTCAACAATTCATTTGCAACAAACTAAAATCAATTCAATTGAAAAACAAAGGAGGAATTTGAGTTCCTACCTCAAACTTGACCAAATCTTCAAATTGACAATGTAATTGAACATAATTGAGATGAGACATGAGTTTCTTAATTGAAGTTACCCATAAACTATGTACAATTATTTGAATTGTTTTAGCATAAACCACAATGAATCTACACCTATAGTCCAAAGTAATCTAGTGAGGCATGCTATGTAAAATCCAAAATCATGAGTATTGGATCCAAGAGTATAGCACAAAAATTTGATTATAGCAATTTGTTATACATAATATATCAAAGCAATTTGCAACCATATCTATTTAAGAATGGTTCAACATATAAACTCTTATCTTTCTTTTTTTTGGTAAGCATTATCAGCTATAATGAATATATAATATTGTAAAGAAGTCTTTATTGTTCATTATATAAATGGGGATATGTATAATATGGTATCGTTATATATATTTAATTGTAATAGATAAGATTTGAAAAATATGTTTTATGTTTATATGTATTTATTCAAATAACTGATCTTTTGTCATTGAAATATAAGGATATATACCACTTTATTACTATTGAAAATTACTCACTGAGAATTAAAACAAAATAAATCTAGGATATGATACAAAATTTTCTTAAGGCTTGACAATGGATGTATCCCTCAAATCAATCACAAAACTAACTATATAGATCAATATCTTATTTGAAATCACACAGAGAAAGCTTATTGATTGACTATGAACATGTTACCTTAGGATGAGCTTAGATATGAATTTGGAGTTATCAAAGCAATGTTAACAACATGTATCAGACATCTAGAATAACAACATAAAGAAAGTGGAATAAAAGATAGGTGAGAGTGAAGTGCCTTGGATGGAATGTTGGAAGAGATGTGTGAGACCCCTGCAAACCCCATAGAAGCATTTAGAAGCCATAAAAAGGTGTCATAGACCAAATATCAATGACTGTCCTAAGTGTACCAATTGTGACAATCACAAGTTTACTAGTGATACTGCCTACTCAAAAAAGTTGTGTTTGGAAACCCCACTAGGTGTGTATATGTAATGGTAATGAAATGTCCTAAGAGTATCCCTTACACCAATATGCACAAACCTTGGTATCACAACGGTGTTGGTGTGGCCTTGGGCCAATGGTGGTTGACTGTTATAATTAGGACAATGATCTCAAACACTATTTATGGTGTTTATAACTCTAATGTCCCAATCTACTTGTATATATTTTTACAAAACAATTAACAACCCAACCATAGCTATTAATAAGATTGTTAGGCCCAATATGGAAAGCTAATGTACTGAGAGGGGAGGGGTGAATCAGTACTCCAAAACTTTTCTTTAATAATAACCTTATTGTTATCCATAAACAAAATAGTGCAGTAACATAAAATAAAGTTAAAACAAACAGATAACAATCATACATGATTCACTCTATAACACATATATTTTGGTTACGCATAAACTCTTGGTTAGAGAGAAAAACTATGGTGGGGATGGCACCCACAACATCACTACTGCAATAATAAAGAATGCTTGGTTAGATCTACATTTATGTATTTCTGATAGCTTACCTTGTTAGGAGTAACAAGATCTGTTAGATCTACCTTGCTAAAGGATTTTACAACATTTATTCTGAATGTTGCACCTGGTTAGAGGCTTTACAATTTATAGACTTGGTTAGAGTTTTTTACCCTGTTAAAGGTTTCTCTTTCAACTTCACAATATTACAATAAAATCATTACAAACATCTGCAACTTTACATCTGAAATGTTATAGCAGATTATATGTGCTCAGGATAATATTACCTTGCTTATAGCATACCTCGGTAACTCATATAGTAACTCAGTAAACCCTTCTGTTTACTCTGTTCTTCGACTGTTCTCTGAAAACCTTCTCGGTGACCTCTATGTCTCTGTAATATTCTTCCTTCATACATATATGCACACACCTTGCTCTTAATTCATGTTGTATAAATAGATCTCTTAAAACGGTGATCCAATTCATTGCTTCGATCTTACAAACAAGATTCCTCAAATGAATAACTAAACAAAATATTTCATTGGTTAGATTGTCCTTGTAATCATACACAATCTTTTGGTGCAATTTCCAATGTAATAACGGTTAGATGTGCCTCGATCTTGTAACACATTTTCATATGCATGTCCAGGTTCAATGTATCTGGTAACACTTTTCACTCGGTGAATATCAACTCGGTGTGTCATCTTTACTACTCGGTAGTCTCAAAAAGATACTCGGTAGACAACTTCGGTGTATACTATGTTCTGTGACTGCTTTCTTTTGTAACCAACTAGACTGTCATACCAACTTCTCTATTTATACCGACTGCATGATTCGGTAGTGCTAACCGACTAGAATATATAGTATGACTTTGAATATAAAAACTAATGTCAACTTGATAAGTAGTAACAATCTCCCCTTTTGACATTAGTTGAGATGTTTGACAAAAACTACTTTCAAAGTCATAACTCAAAAATCTATATAATTTGCAAAATGACTACACTTGACAATATATACAATAGTCAATGAAATAGTATATGTAGATATACTCCCCTTATCATTATTCTATATATTACTCAGATTTTGCATGCTTGGTTCTGTTCTGTGCTTGTGTGCTCTGCTAGCTCTGCATGCTCTGCTCAGTATACTCCCTTGTATACAATACTCAAAACTGTATTACCAAAACTATATCACTCTCCAAATATAGTATATTACTCCCCTTATGTAGTATTACTCCCCTTTTTTGACAAACATCAAAAACTTAATTTCCATCCGGGGGCTGTAACTGATCAAAAATAGATTTATACTTGTTTCGGGCATCGGTGAGTGCGACTGAGAGTGCATCCTTTACACTTTCCATTAAAGAATTTTGTGCTTGAATATCGGCCAATAGTGATATTAAGCCATCAAGAGTGCTTCCCTCTTGTGTAGTAGATAGGAGTCTAGCTCGGTTAATCTACTCTTGAACTGATGAGAGATGAGGAAGGAATAATGTCTGGAGGGTCATTATATCCATCCTGATCTTATGCTCTTCATTTCTGAGTTCTAACTATTGAGCCATGAGCTGTTGAAGCTTGGTATAAAAATTTTGAACTGAATTAGGCTCGGTGGTCAACTTAGTTGAGAGATCAGTGATCTCTTTCTCAATTGCATCAGTTTTATTCTTGATATCTTTAATGAATAAGGAAAATGTACAAAGTTTCTGAAATAAATAAAGAATATGCTTGAGTTAAGGGGACAACTCAGCAATGAATTTGACAAGCTTTACTTTTCCTATAGCGAGAGCTTTTTGTACCTCTTCTATCATCTTTGCAGTAAGCTCTTTATCTTTTAGCTTGCTCAAGTACTCAGATGCATCAACTCCAGATGTTTCTATTTGAGTAAGGAGTTCATCTAGTTGAATGTGGATGGCTGCATCGGTTGACACTGTTGCTGAAGGTAGCATATTTGTTAGTAGTGTTTTTACCTTCTGTAGTACTTTATTCTTCTTTTGAATGGCCAATTGTTTTTCTTGTTCGGCCTTTTCTTTGCATAGTTCACCAAAATCAATAAGTGCTTGCCCTTTTAATTTTGAGATATCCACATTGGGCAACACTATCGGTTTAGTTAAATCAACTTTGAAACTATGCTTTCTCACCTTCTTCTCTTTACCTTTGATTGGTTGTCCTAAGACAAGTGCTTGTGAGGCTTGCTGAGCCTCGGTAGGTTTCTTGGTAGATGCAACACTTTGGTCGATTCCTGTAGCAGCTGTGGTGTCCTTGGGTGTCTCGATAGTAGGGGTCTCAGCTGTAACATTTTCAGTGCTTAACGGTGCTTGAGATGTCTAATCTTTAGTTGTATCTTCTGCTGCTTCAGACTTGTGACCTTTGGTGCCTTGTTCTATATCCTTAGGAGCTTCGGTAGAGATAGGTGGCTTGACTGGTGAATAAGGCTGAACTTGTTCTAAGATAGATTCACTAGATACAAGTTTTTCATAGGTAGTGCCTTCTATCATTTCTTGCTCTGGTGCTTCTGCATCCATGATATCTTCATCAATTTGAATAGTTTCAGCCGGGTCTTGCTTGGTAGCATCAGGACCTTGCTCGGTGACATCAGGATCATGCTCAATGACATCAACAATTTCAACTTGAGATTGTTCACCGACATCCTTTATTTTGAAGATATCCTACCATTTGGCTTTTGTCTCATTTTCTACATCAATGTATAGCCCATTCATCAATTTTAAGGCTCTCTGTTTGACAAGAAATTTAGAATTGTATGTTGTCAAATGTTCTTTAATTTCTGATATAGACATATCAGGAAATAGATGGACTAGACTTCTTTCTCTTATTTGTTTCTCTGAGTCCATTGCATATTTCCATCTGTTATCAATATGTAAGTATAATTCACTCGGAAGTGACTTTACTAGTTCTAATGGAGCTAGCCGAAACTTTAGAAGTGTGCAGATGATAGCTTCTTCAATTTGTCACTTCTCATCATTATTCCTAGTCTCATACTTGACATATCTAAATCCTGCAAATCCACCATATTCTTTAAGATTGGCACAAAAGTTTTCAACACTATGAATATTTACCTTCTTGCTTTTTACAATTTGAAATTTGTTTGCATCATTGGATTTTGTATCACTAGACTCTTTTGCCAAAATGAGTCTCCGATTAGATTTCTTGTAGGTCTTGGTTACCTTGGGTGTAGTAACACTCTTTTGTTTCTTACTCGGTGATGCAACTGATGCTCTAGTGTTAGGTCTCTTTGTTGGTGGAGTCGGTAGGGCCTTTGAAATGTCCTGTTTCTTTCTTTTCAAAACTTTACCCTTAGGCAACTCGGTACTTAATGTTATTGCTGCCTCTTGAGCTTCTGATTCCTCTTCAGTAATGGCAAGAGTTTATTTGATAGGTGTAGAGGAGGATTCTTCTCCGAATTTCTTAGATAAAACTTTTATCATCTTTGTAGCCTTTCTTGTAGCCTTGGGTACTACAATGCTCATTTTTACTTTTTCTTTCACCTCTTCATAAGTTCCATATCTTAGTTCGGTAGCATGCCTTAGCAGTGAAAGATAAGCATCAATTTGTTGTTGTGTAATATCATAGTCAATCTCATAACCCATTGGTGGCAAAGATTGAGTCCTTGGTTCAACAACATTCATATAACAGTAATCAGTGTCTACCTCAAAACATATACCATCCTTAAATTTCTCCACTAGCTATGGTGGAATCCGGTACCTATTGTGCATCTTCTCTTGAAATTTACTGAAATAGTCATCCATGATATCATTAAAATTATCTCCCAATTTCTTGATAAAATAATTGATTTGATGGGTGACAGGTCAGTGTAGCTCCCAAACTACTTTACCGTTTGAGGGAAAGAACTTCTCAAAGTAGAAAAACATGCATACAAGAAGTGAACCAAACTTCAGTGTGTTTTCCGAGTTGTTCTTCTTTGGCTTCCTTATTGTGTTCAGGTTCTCAAAAAAGTTCTTCAGTAGCACTTCACATAAATCTACTTTCATTCCCTTTTTCACTATTTTATAGGCTAAGTCAACTGCGGCACATGGTACACTGTTTTCCCTTGCTGATTGGAAGAAACAGTAACCAATTACTCTAATTTCAAACTTAAGTTTTGCATCAGTGACATTGTTCAATTTCAGTCCTTGGTAATCAGATTCTACTCCAGTTAGACTGATTAACTCCTTCTGTGATATCATTTTTTGTGCTCGTGCATGATCATAGATAGGATACCCGATGATCACATGAATGATTTCCTTGGTGATTTTGAATGGTTGCTCCTCTAGCCACATAAAATCATCATGAACTCTACTTAAAACAAACTTAACCCACTGGGGTTTGAACAGACGGGGATAGGCTAGGGCTTCAGTTAATCCCTTGATTTTTATATGCTCATACTTGCTATCCATTTTGCCAGCGGTACAAAGTTCATCATATGTGTCACTAATCTCAACATGACCGAGTTCTTCAACATGACATTTGGTGAAGAATCTAACATCTTCGACTAACAAGACTCGATCAAGGATGAGTGAAAATACAGTTTTGTCATCTAGTTCAGAGGCAACTTTAGGAGTCAAAGAGTACTTCAATGAGGGCTTCTCCACATTCTTGACAACTACGGGATCTTGGATCTTGGGTGCCATTGTATATTTTAGGTAAAAACTTAGCAAACTATCCTTAGGGTTTGACGGTTTACAAACGACTGACGCTTCACACTCGGTAGATAATAGCAATTTGACAAGATCGGAAACTAGCTTAACAGTGTGATGAGATTTGATGTAAATACCTTGAAATTTGCTCTAAATGAAGTTTGATCACCTTGATTTGCTCTGCTCTCTTGAAAACTTGGTGAATGAGAATGACCGCAAAAATACCTTTAAGTACACAAAATACCTTATTGGGCTCCATGAGAGTTAGGTCAAAACATTAAATGCACTCGGTTCACCTTTAACCGATTTACTCCTTTTTTTTTCATTTTAACCGAGTAACCAAATTTCCTTCATTTACGGACTTGACAAGCTTCCTGTATACACTGACTTGACAAGTTTCCTGTAAAGTACTTTTGATAGAATTTCAAACTTTCTAATGCATCTTAACTATACAGATTTGAATTTTGTACATAATAAAATGGGAACTATTATGATTTAACCTTTAGAGAATGCATTCCCTTCATACCTTTTCTGATTAATTTGGAATAGGTGCACCTAACTCGGTAGGTAAGGTGCTTTCTTCATTTGACATGATTTCCTTCTTTTTCCAAATCATCTTAAATTTTTCTTTTATCTCTTCAGTGTCTCTTCTAGGTTGATCTCTGCAATCTCCAACTAAATGTCCAGCTTTGTGACAATGAAAACATGCCATACTAGGATTTCTCCATGATCTTCAGTTGTTCATTCCAAACCTTATAAAACAGTTGGCACTAATATGTCCATATCTTCCACAACATTCACACCATATCCTTGTATTGTAATCCCATGGTACTACTGCATATTGTCGGTAAGGATCTGTGTGAGTTCGGTAACCTCTAGTGTCTGCTAGGTGTGGGCACCGCATGTAGTTCTTTTGCTTAGACTAGCACTTCTCGGTACTATGTCCATATTTATTGTAGTTTCTACAAAACCCTTTGAATTTTGCCTTCTGATAGTTGTTAACAGAGTTTGTCCTACATTGATTACATGTGTGACCATATTTATTGCAATTGTAACAATATCCATTGGACTTAGTGATATTCGGTTGCTTACCTTTTCTAATAAGGCATATGTTGGCAGTATGACCTTGATTTCCATAGTAGTAGCAAATAGGCTTCTTCTTTTTGATTTTATTCTTGTTTCCAGCTTGCTTTGATGATTCTCCTCTCTTGGTAGTATGAATTCCTTTCTCGGTTGATTCTTTTCCTTTGTAACCGAGTCCTGCATCTTTGTTGGATCTTCTTGTATTCAGTTGCTCATCCAACATATTTGATGCATCATAACTCTTCTTCAATGTTTCTTTGGATTTCTTCTCTGTTTCAAGTTCATCAGTCAACCTTGATACTTCAAGTTTTAATGCTTGATTTTCATAATTATTTAGAATTGTTTCATGATGTGCATAACCTAGTTGATCTGTCATATTTTGTTGAATCCTAGTTAACCTTATGATTTCATCATTCTTATCAGATACTAAGACTTCAAGTTGTTGTTTCTCTCTTTGTAGATCTCTTTCTTTATCCTCTATTGTCCTCAATGCATCTAGATTTTTAGTCATCTGTGTACTGAAATGTTCATGTTCTCTTTTCATTGCTTTTAGTTGATCAGCCAATGCTTTGTTCTTTTCTTTCAATACTCCAATCATTTCTTTAGTCTCTTTAGATATACTATTCTCAGATGATGTCTCAATTTGTTCCACTAACTCTTGAGAATCCTGCAAGTCATCAGATAATCTTCTTCTTACTTTAAGAGATTTTTGCATTTGCCTTTGCATGTCTGCAATCACTTGATTTGCATAATCCAGCTCTTCTTGCAGATACACAATCCTCCGAGATTGTTTATAGCCTTCCATTGATAAGATCTTTCTCTTTAGGTAGTTAAACCCTTTTCCAAGATTAAAGATCGGATACCAATTGTTAGGCCCAATATGGAAAGCTAATGTACTGAGAGGGGAGGGGTGAATCAGTACTCCAAAACTTTTCTTTAATAATAACCTTACTGTTATGCATAAACAGAATAGTGCAGTAACATAAAATAAAGTTAAAACAAATAGATAATAATCATACATGATTCACTCTATAACACATATATTTTGGTTATGCAGAAACTCTTGGTTAGAGAGAAAAACTGCAGTGGGGATGGCACCCACAATGTCACTACTGCAATAATAAAGAATGCTCGGTTAGAGCTACATTTAGCTATTTCTAATAGCTTACCCTATTAGGAGTAACAAGATCTGTTAGATCTACCTTGCTAAAGGATTTTACAACATTTATTCTGAATGCTGCACCTGGTTAGAGGCTTTACAATTTATAGACTTGGTTAGAGTCTTTTACCCTGTTAAAGGTTTCTCTTTCAACTTCACAATATTACAATAAAATCATTACAAACATTTGCAACTTTACATCTGAAATGTTATAGCAGATTCTATGTGCTCAGGATAAGATTACCTTGCTTATAGCATACCTCGGTAACTCATATAGTAACTTGGTAAACCCTTGTGTTTACTCTATTCTTCGATTGTTCTCTGAAAAACCTTCTCGGTAACCTCTATGTCTCTGTAATAGTCTTCCTTCATACATATATGCACACACCTTGCTCTTAATTCATGTTGTATAAATAGATCTCTTAAAACAGTGATCCAATTCATTGCTTCGATCTTACAAACAAGATTCCTCGAATGAATAACTAAACAAAATATTTCATTGGTTAGATTGTCCTTGTAATCATACACAATCTTTGGGTGTAATTTCCAATGTAATAATGGTTAGATGTGCCTTGATCTTGTAACACATTTTCATATGCATGTCCAGGTTCAATGTATCTGGTAACATGTTTCACTCGGTGAATATCAACTTGGTGTGTCATCTTTACTGCTCAATAGTCTCGAAAAGATACTCGGTAGACAGCTTCAGTGTATACTGTGTTCTGTGACTGCTTTCTTCTATAACCGACTAGACTATGCATACCGACTTCTCTGTTTATACCGACTACATGATTCGGTAGTGCTAACCGACTAGAATATATAGTATGACTTTGAATATAAAAACTAATGGTAACTTGATAAGTAGTAACAAAGATTTCCCCATAAAATGCATGCAAAACGTATCATCATTGATAGGATAACTGACTTGCATTTAGTAAGAGACCTCAATGAGTGGAGTTTCATGCTGAAAAGAGTAATTGCAATAAAGATATTGAAATCAACGAGACATTATGCATTCAAAAATCCACAAGGAAGATCTAATATTTATGAATGAAATTGCAAATCAATCTAAGTTACATGTTTGATATCTTACTTATATCATGGCAACATAAAATGTATATATTCACTCAACATACCTCTTTGCTTGTTTATTTGAGAATGTTGCTAGGAATTAATAGGTGAATGATACATTGATCTACACATGAATCACTTATACTTTCCCGATACTTTCATTCCTTGGTCAAGGATGCGTACCCTCTAACACTTGAATATTGTTTCCACCCTCATGATTACTTGAAGTCCATGCTCAAATCACACTAAATGACAATAGTGAGTACAAAATAGTGACCATATTCAAGGAAGCCCAAATTTACACATACTCAACATAATAAGAAATAACGAAATCATCTGGACCATTATTCATAACATAACCTCTTTTTCACATCATGGAAGACCAAAATTACAAGGATCACACTTCTTTGAAGGAGCCATTGTTCAGAGCCACCAAAATATCAACAAGAGTAGAAGCTATTGGGCTCATACAATTTTAGGACATATAAAGAGTTGAATCAGAAGTGAAAAAAAAAATGAAAAATTGTTGAAATATAGTCTTCATAATTTTGTCATCACGAGTGCAAACAATCCAGTGAGGAGGACAAAGCTGAATAGTGTGGTGAGGATCAAAGCCATCCAATCTAGGAGGCATAATATGAGACTCTTTCTGAACCAATGCTAAGGGCTATTATGATTTGAAGCTTCTCTTAAATCCTCACATTTTGTTGTCACATAATGAGGTAGAAGAGGCAAATTCAAAGTCTTAGAATGAGGTTGATATATATATGGATGGTAATATATGAAAGGATATATGAAAGATATATGAAGGCCATGGTAGAGGAGAATAATTACTTCACACTAAGTGAAGTTATGGAGGTAGTTTCCATGGATGTAAAGTGGGGAGTGTAAAGGAGTCTTTGAATTCATGAAGAACATTAAGGAGAAAAGGTTAGTTATATCAAGGAAAAATAAAGAAAAAGGGAAGTGATAAAGAAGGGAGGAAGAAAATAGGGAAGAAAGTGAAGAAATAAAGAGGAAGATCTAATTTATTTTGGTATGTAGCCTCTACTAATCTTTTTCTTGTTGAATGATTTTGCAATATTTTGAGAAGACTCCAAGGCATGAAGTAATGCTCATAAGGCATGAAGGAGCTATGTAAAGCACAAACCATACATATGAATACATGAAAGGCATTAATCATACATGTAAACCATGAAGTAATAAAAAAAATACACATAAGGTACAAGCATATATGAGAAAGGTTCTCATGGAGTGGACATGTTGAAGACACATCAATCATGAAGCATACAATAGAGAGGTATTCATGGAATAGACATCTGAAAACATCTCATTCATGAAGTAACAAAATGCTAAAGAAAATGACAAGTAATAAAAAAAACTTACAAGGATGAGGCATATTCATAACTTTTACAGTCTCGCCAAGGATATCAACACTAGAAGCAACTCATATTGTTAGTGTACATATAAGACAATATGGGAGTTCATTATACCCAACAACTTGTGGTGTTGTTGTTCGCGTTGGCTCTGTTGGAACTTGCAATTAAGATGCAATATACATTATTCAATAAGATTAACTGTGCAACATAATGAAATATTGAAAAGTGTGTTACCTTGTTGAGCTTTGCTTGGTTTCGAGAATAGTTTAATATTCTCTACTTAACAAGGCCAACCATGTGAAGGTGGAAGATCATTTGCCCCCCCCCCTCTCCCTAAAATAACTCTAAATTCCTTGTAAACATCTTATAACATTCATAAAGGGCCTGAAATGCCTTCTCAAGTAGAGGGACATCATGAAAAACAACAAGGTCATCTTCATCATCATGATTAGCTGTACGATTACTAAATGTGTCATGGATCAATGTATTTGTACCATCATCTTGAATTGTGTTTTGTGGCTCATGATCATCATCTTCCATGGGATCATCATCTTCATTTTCGATATTCACACCTCCATGTTTGTCCACTTCGAAAACCATATTCTCTGGGTTGTGTTGATCCATATCACATGCTTGACCTATATAAAATTGATAAACATAAATAAACCATGATCATGATCTCATCATCAAGTGATTTATTATGTAAAAAAATTGTTAAAATGATATAATGAAAAACTTGCCAATGGATGATAATCATGTCCACCTTCAATGTGACCATGTAGCCTATAATATTTCTTATTTGTTTTGATTAGAAGTCTTCTAGTCTTTAACCCCTTACAAATTTTGCAGGGACAATAACATTTTCCATCACCTTTTCTTTTCAAGTTAGATGACAATCTAGCAATTGTCTCCTTATTTTGTTGTTCGTTGATATTGTCTGACATGGTCTTTCTTCACAGGCAAGAAAATCAGGCTATAGAACTAGTTATATAGAAGTTGAAATGTTAGTTATGAAATCATGTTTCAGTATAATATACCAAATTAAATTACTTGAACATAGAAATTATCATCATTGAACCAAAACCATTTAACTCTTCTTTTTCATCTTGAAACATATCTAATGGCTTTGTGGTACGCAATCCTTGTATCATATCTTAAGTTGACTAATGTCTAATTGGGGTAATCCATGAGTGTCTAATGTGAATTCATTATCAATGTTGTGAAGTCATCAAGAGTATGGTGATAGTCATTCCTTATAGGATCCTCTCAATACTATCCAAATCAGTCTAAAAGGAAATCAACTATCCATTCCCATGCTCATGCATACTTACATGACTAATGCTACCCTTGTGTATCCTAAACAGTGGAGAGACCTTATCCAACTTGCCTAATTAATGTGGTTTCTGTCCTAATATGAAATACTGAGTTCTACCCTTGTCTCTGCATCAAACTTCTCACATCATGTTTCTTCAACAAAACACACTAATATGAATTGAGCCAACACCATGAGGATAGGGTCAAGTATCATGGAAACTAATCATATTACGTGAAGACGGGGTTCACACATAAGTGTTGGCTCTCAAAAATTCCACACTTCCAAAATTGTCAGTCTCAAGACTTCTCCTACTGGGTCAACACTCATTGATGGCCACAAGGCCAAATAAATGTATCTAGGCTTTGAACTCATTACTCTAGGCTTGGAGGACCCTACACAAGGTATATGGACACTCACTTGGTATTACAATAGAAAGAGCCTTCCTCTAGAACTTTGTTTGCAACACACACATCATTGGTAATAATTGTTATGATGGATGGTCTATTAGGATGGTAAATAAAATGCTTATTGTTTTTCCACCTTTTGAAACTACAACAAGGTATTTGACTTGGCAGGGTCCCCACACATCACTTCAACAACAAACATTAGGCAATTCAACCTTTTTCCCTCTCAATGCATTTTTTTTGTCTCACTGGTTTTCTCAGTTTGATACATAGGGATATTAGACATTTCATGGCATCATCACACACGCCTTCCAATATGTAGTTCTTTCATATTTTAGGTGCCTACACACTATGTTGTTGTTAATTATTGATGTAGTCTTAAGACATATCATGACTCCATTACATGTCCACACTTGGGTTTACAAACACAACTTTGTCAAAACAAAAACAATATCACTAGTAAGACTATGACTGTGACAATCAATACCCTTAGGACAGTCATCAAAATTTAATCTATTTCATTTGGTTGTGATCCACAAACCCTTTCAAAGGTTGCATAGGGTCACCTCACCCCTCTCTCTATCATCAACCACTTCAAAATACCAATCGCTTGGTCTTCCCACCAAATTCTTCACTCTTACTACTTTTTATTGTTTGATACATAGAGATATCAGACTGTCCTCATGCCCAAACACGTACCAAATCTAATTTGGAGCCCTGTACACAACATATTATGATACATAGCATGAACAAAGGCCTTACCACATATTTGGGTGAATTTATATGTATGAGAGACCAAACTATACATTATTTACTCCTCTTGGTAAACACTAGGCAGGGTTTTGACATTTTTTGGAAAAACTATGATATCTTCTTTAAAACACTATGAAATTCAATGCCACAAAAAGAAAAAATGAAGTTAAATCTATAAATTACAATATTGTATTTATTTTTAATCGATTCTTTCCTACATTGTTTGATCTGCCATCTTCTCATCTCTATCATGCTTTGATGGATGTCGCATCCTATTACAAACCTCACATTTTGGCACTGGCATAAAGGATTTTAGCAAAGGTTGTGGAATATGGCTTTTAAATCTACCAATTGTCATTCCATCTTGTGCATATGGCTTTTACATGTATAAGAAATAAATTTGATAAATAGGCCATATGGTGGATGATAAGTGAAGGATGTAAGTACTAAAGGTGTGGCACTAGTGGCTTTGGTACATGAAGGTGACTAGAGGTTGTGGAAGGAGAAATGGTGGAAGTTGGATCTATGGTAGTGGGAGTAGATGTTAAGCTAATACTCATAAAATAGCTAGGAATCCAACTTAAGGCATTCTATTTGTTAATAAATTTCTCTACCATTGAGCTACTGCCCCCTTTCTTATCATTCCATTGTTGGCTTGAGTGTAGATTATTTTCAACACCCATTATAAGACACATTATAGGTTCTTGGGGCTCCTAACCTAACCTAGCTTTGATAACATTTTGAGCTACTACTCATGGACTAGTTAGGTTACCAAGATATGACCTTCTATTTGTTGTTAGAATGTGATCTATGACTAAGTATTAGAGGATCTTACTAACTTGGGTATCATGCTTTTATGTGTCTCTGACATGACTCCTAGTAACTATATAAGGATCTTACTAGTCCTAGATCTATGCAAACATTTTAGTCATCTTGCGACAGTGAAAGAGGGGAATAGTAATAAGTCTTCATGATGGAAATACATTAAACGTGGTAGTCAACATAGTGAAAAATCCTAATCATGTTTAGAGCAATAGGCAACCCTAAGAACAAGAAAAAATAGTCATGTGATAATGCGTAGGACAACCTTAATGCCCAAGTTTAGAGAGCATATACAAGATGAATAATGATAGTCTACCAGCAGAGATAAAGACAGGGGTAAGTTCAGTGTCAGGTACGTATAAGCATGAATTTCCTGAGTTAGCATTAGAGTATATATCAGCCAGTATGATATACATATTTAAATTCAAATTTGTGCATCATTGAATATAAATTAAGATGTTCTTAATCAAGTCAATGACAATTAATATCATATTAAGTTAAGAAGGTAAATTTTATCTATTTATTCAAACACCATTAAAATAACATAATGTTACTGCCAAACATAACATATAAATATATATATCTGCACATAATCTCAAGAATACATAATACAATTAGATTCAGGTTATGCAAATTATGGTAATATTTCAAATTCTTATAAGGAATAACAAACTGATTATAATGAAATGACAATACGTGGTTAATGTTGATACAAAGTAACACTAATAGGAAATTTTGATGACAATCTAATACACATTACTGTTGAACTTACCACTACCTCATATAACCCTATGTTGGCTAGGCCCCACCATAATTAGAAGATCCTAATTACTACTGTCCTAAACCTTGCATTGATTGTCACAATTTGACAGTGAGTTGAGTTAGTCCATTAGCGAGATTGGGAAAGAGTTTGGTATTGAGTTTGGTGTTGGTGGAAGGTTTAAGGAGGTACACTATGACATGAAATGACTCTTCTTGTCCCTCATGTGAATGTGATCCTCTTGAAGCACTGTGACATGGATGACCCTTCCTTCCATTTCCTACACCCTATTTTCTAACCCACACCTCATAACCTTTACCTCACTTCCTATCATTATTACCTTCCATCTACCTTTCATATCTCCTCTCTTAACCTCCTTCACTTTCCTACATCCTATCCTAAACCTTAACCTCATACACATTTACTTTTACTTCATCTACCTAACCCCATTCCATCATTCACATCCTTTTATCCCCCACCATTCACTTTACTACTTTCCAAACCCCTAACATATCCTAACTTACTCTTTCACCATTACATCCTTCATCACTTACCTCCCTATCTCATCCTAACCCACACCTCATAACCTTATACCTCTTAGCTTCCATTTTATACCACCTTCCCATCATGGTATGCTTATCCTCCCTTCCAAAACATTGACAAAAAATGGCACTTGATCACTACACAATGGTCTGACGGTCCTGCAGTACGGAGTTGCTATCGCAACCATATATACCAGCATCCATACCCAAGGTAAGCTCCTCAGTTAGAGCCTACGTTCAGGCCACTTCCAACAGATGTCAGATACAAGAGTGGCACAATCTGTGTTCTTCCATATTTGATCATGCAAGTTTAGGTCATCCTGCTCCTTAATCAGGGTCTCCCCTAAGAGGTTATGCCTATAAAGAGGATAATTAATCATTTCATTTGATCAACCATCCAAATCAATCTTATTTCTCTTTTTCTACCAGACTGAATATGAGCTAGGGAAAAAAAAATTATGAGCAGGAAAATTCATTATAATAAAGATAAAACTTGATCATCAACCAACACAAATGCAACCTCCTCTGTAAAATTCAAACAATTTCATCACTACATAAAGAAAATTCGACACATTGTCACAAACATAACAATTTTTTCTTCAAGAAAACATCCTATGAATGAATTGGTTGATTACCCTACCTTTTTTCTTCAACCGAATCTTGGCGGCACCACAATCCAGAACTGTTTCCCTTCTTGTAATGCCCAATTTTTTTGTGAATATGGCAGAGGTCGACGAGACGAAGAGGTAGGATTAATGTTTATCAAATGACTTGGTTTTTTTTTTTTTAAGTAATGCCCACGGTCGGCATAATTTCGATGAATGCAGACACTTTTTCAAAAAAACACAAATTTCATTGCCAATTCCTTCTCCGTAAAAAAAAATGTTGAATTATCGTCAGAATTCTAACGAATGCGGGTATTTTTTCAAAAAAGAATAAAATTTGGTCACAATATGCCTTCTCCGTCAGAAACCTTCATCAGAATTTTAGGCCAAATGTATTAGTGTCTTAGGAGGCGATAGATCACTTAGTCATGGTTTTATCTTTCTTTTTCTTATGATTTGCTAGCCATGCTTGTAATGATCTATTGAGTGTTTTGTGTTACAGCTGCAGGTATCGCACTTCTCACAGAACACGACATAAAACACCACTAATATTGAGGAGAAAAAAGCCCCCAATCTTAGGGTCTTAACTCATGCCAACATATGCAAGAGAAAACAAAACAAAAAGGCACAAGACACACAAAACAAAGATAAAGTGCAAAAAGACACACGACAAGAACAAGACATAAGATGAAAAACTAACTAGCCAAAAAGATCTCGAGCTCAGATGTCTCAACAACTAATCAGGACACAAAGACCAATGCCATTACATAACCATGAGTGATCACATAAAAGAGAAAAGCTGACATCATCCCTGAACTATCAATAGTAAAAATATGAGTTCATGAGAGGAAGAAGAGAGAGAACATGAATACACACTTGGGTGATCCATGATAAGAAAGGTGAAGAAGAAAGAAACCATGGACATCTCGCCCCTAAAACCAAGTGATCCATGGAGAGAAGGACATGGAAAATCTTGCCCCTAGAGCCTGCCTAGGTGATCCATGTAAAGAGAGAGAGTGAGGACACGTGTTAGTTCCACTCAACCTCATGTGTGTGTGTAAGTGAGGTTCAAAGCACCTCATAGGAGTCTATGCCCGAGTACAATACAACTAGTATATAATGTATAGTACAAGTGTCAAGAAAGGTGTGATATCTCTCTCTAAGAGACCATGCCCTGATTTTGAGAATAATCACCCCGCATAAGAGAAAAGTGGCATCATCTCACTCTAAGAGACAATGCTCTAGTTCCAAGAATGACCCACTATACAAGAGAAAAGTAACGACATCTTTCTCTAAGAGGTTTCCCTCTAGTTCCAAGAATGTCTCACTGTACAAGACAAGAAGAAGTTAAGAAATCTCATTCTAAGAGGTCGTGCTCTGGTTTTGAGAATGACCCACTGTACAAAAAGTGATGACATCTTTCTCTAAGAGGTTTCCCTCTAGCTCCAAGAATGTCCCACTGTACAAGAAAAGTGACGATATCTTTCTCTAAGAGGTTTTCCTTTGGTTCCAAGAATATCTCACTGTACAATGCATGAGAGAAGTATAGTACCCAAGAGTAGTGTGGGTGCCCCTCCCTTAAGATGTCAACATAGGTTATTGTTTATATCTTAAGTAAAGTAGAACATGGATACCTATCTTCATCACAAAGAAGATATCTACTATGAAACAAAGTTATAAATCCAAGCAAGAGTGGGAATATTGTTCAAGAAAGGATAAGATAGTTGAAAAGAGATATCTTGTTGTAAGTGTAAAGGTGATCCTTGGAGGAGAAGAGATCTTTGTTCAAAAGAAATATACCCCCAAGAGGAGTTGTATTAGACAAATATAACATCTTCTAGAACAAGAAATTGAAAGAACAAGAATGCAATCCTTCCTTCTATTTCTAGGTGAAAGGGATTCTTGATGAGGGATGAATCACTTTTAGCCCCCAGAGGGATGGGTGAATTTATCATAGATGTACATTACAAATTATGAGAGAGGTCATAGTTAAGGATTAACACTTCTTGTAAAAGAGAGAATCCTTAAGTCAATAACCAACAATTCTACACAAGGAATGACATCAAGTAATAGAACTCTCACCATCCACTTAATAGGGCAAAGTGGATCCCTATAGAAATAGAAAGAGAAGGATCATTGCCCCTTGAGCTAAGGGACAATGAGAAGAGCTTACATAACCTACTAGAGAGAGATTAAACATAAGAAAATGTGCAATTAACTTACATGAACACATGCAAGAAAAGACATTAGTAAATGTAAAATGTATGTCTCAAAAAGTGGTAATCTTCGAAAGGAAGAGAGAAAAATCATCATATATTCCCAAGGGGGGATTAATCATAAAATCATACCATTGTAAGAAATGATAATCACATATGAACAATGCAACCCCTAAAGAAAATTTATGCAAGGGAAAGGAGCGAACAACATTTCCCCCCAAGTGAGGAGAACAAGGAGAAATATTACACATTTTCTAATGGTGATTAGTTTCAAGTGATATTTTGTCCAAGTGGAAAAAATTCATCTCAAGGAAAGGATACATACTTCTCAAGAGATCATTCCCTGCTAAGGGGCATATCATACTTGCGAATAATCAAAGCCATAGAAGAGGTAAGATTTCCAAGAGAATTAAGGAAAGAGAAGAAGTGCAGTACTCATTAAAGATTCCCCTTTCCAAGCAAAGAGGGAAACCAAAGACCAATTATATGCTCACATAAGAATAACCCTATGCAAGAAAAGAGATCTAATAATGAAAAATGCACAAAGATAGATATAAATGCATAGAGAGAAGAAGAAAAAAAGGACTTCATGTTGCTGCCCCAAAGTATGTTAAATTTAAACAATACCACCACTAATGATAATGAGCCCCTGTGAAATGGGCCAATTATGCCATAGGATGAAGAGAAACATGAAGGGAAAATAAGTGCTAAGGCATGATGTTTTTACCAAGAAATACAGCTAGATCCTTTGTGAGACAAATGTGTGCAAGATCATATCATAGTTGAACAAATTTATTAAATGCATAACATTTTCCAATAGAATGTGAATATAAATCATGAAAAATGCAATATTCAATACCTTTCACTTGCTTAAGATTTTTATTTTTATTTTGAGGAGGAAAGGAAATGTTCTTGTCATATTTTAATCTCCAATAGATTCTTGTAGCTAATCTGTTAGGATGGTAAATATCATCTTCCCACGAAGAAGGAGGTTTATTAGGAGAAGAAGTTTAATTATCCACAATTCTAATTTTGCCATTATCTATGCCATCTTGAATAGATTTTTGAAAATCAGGGCAATCATCAACATTATGGTTATGGGTTTGATGAAATGAACAAAAAGGATGCTTTTAAGAAGAAGCATTCTTGCGGGCTCTCTTGATTTGTTGTTTTTGAATGTAATCTTTAAAGTTTTTAAGTCTAAGGAATAAAGCCATAGAAAGAGGGGTACTACTTCCTAGGCCTCTTGTAGTAGTTTGTGTAGGAGGGTTTATAGGGACATGAATTCCATGCTCAAATTTCCCAATTCCTTGTCCTTTAAAACCTTGTTTTGTAATTATATGAAAGCCACAACTATAAGAATGTTGCAATTGACTAGATGGAGGAATGAGATCATGAATTTATTTGAAATCTGATGTGTAAGGAGGTAGAAAAGGATTTGTAGATGAATGAGGAGTATCATGTGGAATGACAATATCTTTTCCTTTATCAAGCTTATCCTTTTGGGAAAATTGGGGAAGAACATCTTCATCATCTAAAAGCTCATTTTTAGTGATTTCTATGCGAGGGGAAAGGTCATGAATAAAATACATGACATCAGCCTCCCTACATAGAATTTGATGGTGAAGATAGGTCTTAGGAGAATAAGGAGGATCTAAATATGCAAGAATGTTGATGTTTTCATATTGCCCCCCTTGCTCAAGGGTACATGTAGAAGAAGAAGATGGATCCATATTACTTTCCTATTCTTGCTCTCTTATAGAAAGATCATTGGGTAAATCATTAGATCTCATTTCATCCACACAAGATACGCTAGGAGAGGTACAAAGGTTAGGATCTACAAAAGCTTTAAGGTGATTAACATAGGAAATACATTTTGTTAACAACATCACCATAATGCAACATAAATGATACATGAAAGCTTTGAGATCTAATTGAAAAGAAAATAATCTAGAAATCCTAACAACACATTATGACCAAGTTCTATGAAGAAAGAGAAGCAACAGGAAATGAAAGAAACTCTTATCTGACACATGATAAATATATGCAAAAATCAATGTAGTCATATGTGAAATAACAAGTAAATCCAATTTATTAATTGCCATTTAAAAGTCTCCTAAGTGAAATCTGAATTTGCTGGAAAAGAAGATCTAAAATTAGGACCTTTTTATGAAAATTAATTTTAAGATTTGAACTTGATGAATTTTGAATTTGTGCTTGACCTTAGAGAGTGTTAAAATTGATAAAGTACACTGATTTTCTGGATCCGAGCAGAAAAATACAGTCAATTCTGTTTCCCAAAATTTCAGAAAAAAAGTTGAGGACCGTGGCGGGAGAGCACACAGTCCAACCAACTTTTTTCAAAAAAAATTCAGGGATGATAAAAATAATGATTTTAATGCAAAATAAAAAAGAAGAAGGATGATTTAGAGATGTCTAGATCGATCAAACTAGCAGTAAAAGGTTGAAAATAGAAGAATCTTAAAAATTAGGGTTTTATGATTTAACCACTGAATTTTTAGAATAAAGAGACAGATTTGAATTGCAATTTTGAAATAGAAATCAGATCTGAAACAAGTAATTAAAATTTTACACCTCACAAGCTTAATTTTCTCAAAATGAAAAATTAGGGTTTTTATGCAATTAACCTCTAGAATTTGCAAATAGATTAAACTTGAAAATGAAAATTTGAAATTCAAATTGCAATTAATTAGATCTAAGAATGAGAAATCAGAATTAATGCATAAGACCTTGAGTTCACCAAAATGTAAAGTGGAAAATTGGATCCTAGTGACTCCCCGCCTAGGAGAGAGAAAGGAAGCCACTAGGATGATTTTCACTTGGGAAGAACTTTACAGTCAAAAGAGGGGTTGAATCCACTAGATCCAAATTCGAGGGAAACAAGGATGTGAATTATGAGTGGATTACAAGTGGTTGAAGTGTGATTTACCCTCTTTTGTAAATGAGAAAGTTGACTTATTGACTATGTGGAAAATAGGGAGGAAATGAGTGAAATGAGGTGTTACCAGTTTAGGATCACATTCTAACTTCAGATTTGAGCTAATTAAACTGACATGGATCTGCCCTACAAATTTGGAGAAAAGTCATCGAGACCGTGGTGGGAATGTACATGGTTCACCACAGAATCTGTGAAACGTAAAGGGTTCTTCTGTCTCTACAAATGAAGCCCAAACCTGCAATTACAACTGTGCACCTACAACCTACACACAAAAAAGAGGAGAAAGGAGGGTTGTGGATAGGGGTTTGCCTCAGTCAAACCCCTGTTGAGGAATTAACCTAGAAAGGAAGTAATTGCAAATTCTTGAATGTAAACAATGGAAATGTATACCTTGTAGATCTGCAACTTGTTGATGATGATTGCTTTGCTTCTTGAATGTAACCACAAATGTTGTATGAAATGGTATGTAACATGGCAAAACCCTAACACACACATGCTTGTAAATGAATGTTGTAATGTTGTTCCCATGGATGAATGAATAAGACTTGAATACTTGAATGCTTGATGATGACATTAAAATATTGTATGTTCTCCTTATGCCTATTATCTCCTATCATGCGTTCATTCATACTCCATCCATTCATGAATGAGGGTATTGAATTCCTTTTTATACATACCTCAAGGATCAATTTTCAACCATCGAAGGCTGACAAAGAGGAATTACAAACCCGGAAGACAAGAAATGTATAGGAGATTGAGCAGACCGAACATAGAGCCACCCTAAGGGGTGAGGACAGGGGCACCATGCCCCATGCCACGCCCCTATCCTGCCCTATTTTGGGGCCCAAACAGGGTCTAAAATAGACACAAGACATGAAGGAGAAAGAGTGAAGGGTTGAAAATGCAGAAATAGGTCTCGGTTAAGTAAGGAGATGTCGTCACCAAGGTGAGGACCCAAAATATGGTTAAAATTGCATGAGTCGCAATTTTATGACACTACACCTTCCATCTCCTCCCATTGAGTTGTTTCAGCCTTGGTCACTTTATTTTTTTCTTCATAAGTGGAGGAATGTGGTTTTTCGCTCTTGGATCTTCATTAACATATGTCCTTGAGTCATCATCTTCAACATTGGATCTTCTACATTATGGGGGGGATACATTGTCTCTTCTTTTCTCTCCTATGGGGGGAATATTCATTGTACTTATATTATTTATTCTATACTTGGTGGGCCACATGGAGTCCTTCATCTAGTCACATGTAGTACCTTTTTCATGCATTGCATCTCTTGCTTTTGGAGAGAAGTTTTTTCCCACATGATTTTTCTCCTTTTCTTTGCTTAAAGAGACTTCATTGGTTTTTACATGGGTACCTAATTAGGCCTTTTGTTGTCAATGTTGAATGTTCTGGACAACTGAGAGGGGGGGAGGTGAATCAGTTGTTAGTTAAAACTTATATTACTTTTCCATAGAAATAGGTCTGACAGTTTAAATTTTAGATTACTTAACCATAAATAGATAATAACATGAAAGAACACACACATGCAACACTAGATATGATGTGGAAAACCCAAGAAAGGAAAAACCACAAAGAATGTTAGTTCTCAGAATAAAAATACATGTTAGGGTGACACCGGTTATGGTGGTTTTTACAAGATGGCTCACTATCGGAATTGTTCACTGCAAGTGGACTCGTTGCTAGAATAAACTCGCCAGAAAAAGGAGCGCTCACTACCCAAAGGAAGAAAGAAAGAATCCACCATAAAGGGACTACTATCACTCTTTTGCAATGCTGGAAGAAACCTTAGGCTCACTGACACTATTACCAAACTACATCAACACACAACCTCACCGATTAATCACTTCTCATCACCAAAGATAGATCATCCTTTTACAATCAACTTCCTTCTACATAAACCTTCTTATTGATATTACACTACAACCATACCATATATTTGCCAATCTCCAAGATAGATTTTCCAAGTCTGCCAAGGAGATAATAAAATAAAATTCAAAATAGGTCTTCATTAAGCATTCCCACAATGGAGAGGAATGAAAAGTAGACCATACCACAAATCAACAACATGCTATCCAATTTTTGCAATCACCAAACCAGGTAAGAATAATTTCGGAGCATGACAATATGTGCTAAATTAGAATAACAAAGATACAAGTGTTAGAAGCATAAATCTAGAAACACAACAAGAAAAATGAAGATGTGGAGAAATGTGAAGCTCTGCAAACTCTACTAGACAAACATCATCATCATAGCATAGACTTCTAGTGACCACCTTCTGAACCACCAAAACATGAGAGAAGAATCTTAAGATAATATCCAACAACGTGCTAACATATTATGAACATATCTACAATAAGTTAGAACATTCAGAGATAAAACCAAGCACTAAGACAAAATCAATACGTTGAAGTCAATGACAACCATACTAAAACATCAATCAACTTCACATTTGCAAAAATATCCCCCTTTGTCATTAATGGAAACATTCATTAAAATGACAAACAATTTATCCAACAACATCTTCAACAAAACTTCTCAAAAATACTCCCCCCCACCTTAGAAAGAAAAAAACTATATACATATACATCCAAACTTCTCAAACTTCTCAAGAATAAACATCTCAAACTTCTCCCCAGTTGACATCAAGGACAAAGGTAAATAACAACATATCTTAGAAACCACACAACTCCCCCTAAGAGGAAGCCCCAAACATTAGCCCAAACATAAATATGCATGAATTATCTTATACTAATGCATTACCAAATGCATTTAGTTCAAACTAGGAAGGGGAATAACCCCTAACAACTGTCGAAGATACTCAAAAGTATATTTGCACAACTCCTTAGTAAAGATATCTCCAACTTGCTCTCAAGAAATGATACCAAATAGAAATGATATCTCCTTAGTAGGTACATATTCAAGTTTCACTTCACTATCCAAAATGTTTTCTCTCAAGAAATGATACCAAATAGAAATGTGCTTTTTTGTGGAATGCAAAACTGGGTTCTTAGATATATTGGTTACACTTTTATTTTCACACATGATTGAGACAGGTTTATTAAACAATATGCCAATATCCTTCAATGTTTGTTTCTTCCAAAGTACTTGAGTGCAACATGATGCAGCTGCAATGTACTTAGATTCTGTGGTTGATAAAGATACAAAATCCTGGTTCTTAACCGTGGAACTAACCGAGATCCAAGGAAAAATGCTCCACTACTTGTACTTTTCCTGTCATCAACACTTCCTACCCAATTTGCATCAGTATAATATTTTAGAATAAATTTTGATCCTTTGGGATACCATAGTCCAATTTTTTTTATTCCTTTCAAGCATCTAAATATCCTCTTTATTACAACAACATGTGACTCTTGTGGCTCTTGCTGAAATCTGGTTGCAAGACAAACAATATACATGATATCTGGTCTTGTAGTAGTCAAATGTAACAATCCTCCAATCATTGATCTGTACTTGCTTGCATAAATCTTAGAAGATTTATCATCATTAGTCAACTTGCATCTGATAGTCATGGGAATACATATAAGTTTGGAATTATTGAATCAAAACCTCTTCAGCAATTCTTTAACATATTTTGACTGAGAAATGAAAGTGCCTTTACTATTTTGATTCACTTGCAATCCAAGAAAGAAATTTAACTCATCAATCAAAGACATTTCAAATTCCTTTTACATTAAACTAGAAAATTCTTTGCACATATCATCATTGCCACCAAATATTATATCATCCACATATACAATAACACTTAAGATCTTACTTGATTCAACTTTGAAATAGAGATTGTTGTTAGTAGACCCTTTTTGAAAACCTTGATTTAGTAGAGACTTAGCTAACCTTCCATACCAAGCTCTATGTTCTTGCTTCAATCCATTAGTACCTTCCTCAATTTGCAAACAACATCCGAACCATCTGTTAATTTGCATCCTTCTAATTATTCAATTTAGACTTCTTTTTATTCTTCATTCGAAAATACTGACTTCACATCCATTCAATAGACTTTGAAATCCTTATATGCTGCAAAAGCCAAAAACATCCTAATAGCCTCCATTCTAGCAACAAGAGCATACACTTCTTCAAAATTAATACCTTCAACCTTTGTGTAACCTTTACATACCAATCTTTCTTTATTTCTCACAACCTAACCATCTTCATACAACTTATTTTGAAATACCCACTTTGTTTCAATAACATTCTTATCTGCTAGTCTAGAAACCAGTTCCCAAGTTTAATTTTTCTCAATTTGATCAAGCTCTTCGTTCATTGCTTTCATCCAATTATGATCTCTATAGGCTTCTTCAACAAGTGTCAAAGGGATCTTTCTTCTAGAATAATAGGAAAATATGTTGGCAAGGAATATTCCCTAGATTCTCTCTTGCGTAGGCAAATTTGGATCCTGGTTCAATTAGTATCCAAGATTCACATATTTGAGGGTGCAAGAATTTACCAAATGTCCTTATAGACTTTCAATTTATCCTACCTACAGAATGATACTGCTTGAAGTTTTGAGGAAATTAGAAACACATGAAAGCTTCTATAGAGAAAAGTACAAGACTACAATTTCTTTTCTATTTTTTATTGGAAAAATTGTAGAATCCTATTCAACATCACAAGCAATTAAAGGAGAAAGGCTACAAATACAATGATATCCATTTATCTTATACCAATCCAGAGCTAACTTCGATCCTCATAATCATATTCAATTGGTGAATGGAGAAAAATACCAGCACAAGATGGATCTTGAAGATTTTAGGGCTAATGTGGCAAATGAATTTGATACCAGGAAAAGGCTATGGTCACTTAGATTATAAATTTGATCAGGACAAGTGGGATTTTTTATGTGCCTAACCAATTAGAAGATGATAGAGAATACACACAACCACAATATGATGAGAATAAACCTCTTTCTCTGATAAGATGGTCTAATCTAGAACTTTCTTATCTGACCACTCTAATGAGGCCAGTTGTCAAAAATACATAATGGTGGGTTGATCAACAAGTCCAAGTGCTGAAACAAAGAAATATGTCTCTTACTTACAATTTGATGGCCATCATGAGTCATATTGTTTTAATCATGAAGAAGCATCTCAAAGTGTTGGGCCCCTGGAAAGTATAAATTCAAAGAAAAGAAAGGAAATAGTTGAAAGTTCTGCAAAATCAAAGGGAAAGAAAATTGTAAATGAGGGAGCTACTAGAAAGAAACAAAAAATAGGACCATCTCATTCATCCATTAGTGCTACATCTATAAATGTGAACAATACATCAATTCCTAAGGATGAACCACTAGGTGAGATGAAAATCCCTTCCCCAATTTATGAAGAAAGCAATATAGAATCAATTCCAAAAGAAGATCAAGAACAACTATCTCCTTGAAATACAAAAATAATTGATTTAGAAAATGAGGAGATGAATATCCTAGATGGAGAATTCCAAAAGGGAATGAATTTTTCTCTCCAGTGAGTTGAGGATAATCCGGGTGATAAAGATAATAAAGAGGAAGAAGGTATCAAACATCCCACAATTATTAATTGGTTAAAGGAGAGTATGAAGGTAAAAACACTTGTGGAAGTTCAATAGGAAGATACAACTGATTTCTTGGCCAGGTTGGAAAATTTAGCAATAAAGAAAACAACCAAGAGGTTTTCCTTGATTCAAAGGGATAAAGTAGGATGTTGTTTAGTTTAAATAGTTGTGCCAAAAGTTGATAAGTTAAAAGAAGATATTAATCCTAGGGAGTATGAAATAACAACCATCAACTTGGGCCCAACCACCTAGGGGAAAGAAGTTGAGGACCTGGCTAATTTAATCACATCCATCAAGGTAAGATTGGAGAAAGAAAAAATAATTCAAGAAATAAAATGAGAAGTTGAAGAAGTATGTCCAACACATTTGATCAATCCCATTGATCAAAGAGATGCACCAGGCCTTCCACTTTTGACTCTAAATTCTTTGGCTATTGTTGTAGAAGAAAGCTCCAAATTATCCACCTTTGTAATGCAATCCTCTTGTGTCAAGGTTCATCAAATACGCTGCCATAGAGAGAGGATAAGGATGCATTGATCTAGAAGAAATCTCCAAATTCCTAATCTTCTGATGATTATATTACTCTCATTGCACTCTTTAAATTTTCTGAACATTTTTACTACTACATTCTCTTGCAACTGTCATCTTAGGATCCATAGAGAAAAGATATCAAAAATACCTTTCACTCTTACTCTGCTTTGAATTTCCTTCTACTCTTTTTCTCTTCAAACTCTTCAATGCATAATGCAAAATTATCTTTAAAATTAGACATTTAACTTGTTTGTTGTACCTAGGGTTCCACTGCCAAAAATTGTCTTTTCATAGTGAGGTCAACTGAATTTTGTACTCATATGATATCTACCAAAGAATACACCAACATTATCAACTATACCAGCATGTGCAAACCACCATATGGATTTCCTTCATGATAGCGTGTATGTTAGGTCCCAGAGACAACTGAGAGGGGGGGTGTGAATTAGTTGTCAAATAAATTCAAACCAAAAACAACTTAACCAACTTAATGCTTAATACCGGTAAACCAGTTCAATATGCCGATAGACAGATTTAACAGTTAATTGCTATACCGATAAGGATTAGTGCATGAAACATAAAGACAAAGTCATCCACAACACATAACACCAATATTTGTACGTGGAAACCCTATAAGGGGAAAAACCACGGTGGGAAACCTTACCCACAATCAGATGATACTACTGCAGATAGTAAGTGTACATAAATGGGGTCTGCACATGCATAAAGGCCAAGCACCTAGAGCTCACTACTCAATCACAAAATGGGAGTCACGCTGACTACAGTTGGATGGTTAAATCCAATCAGAATGTACTGCACAAAATAGCATCTTCATATGCTAAATTCAGTACCGGTGTAGTTCTGATTGTCTTCACAAAAACCCTCCTTCAATCTTCAAATGATGTCTACATGTATAGATCTGCTTATTCTCACATATACCTTCACACAATCCTTTTTTACATTCCACATTTGATCTTACAAATAAGATCTTACATTTATACCATAACCTAAGACCAATTTTAGTAGGTCGGCTCTACAAGATATTTACAATAAAAGCATTTTACAGACAAAACAATATCTGATGGAATAACCGATTGAAAATGTCGGCTTAATGCATTTACAACAATAATTAATCATCTCCAAAGCGTGCCATGCTGATCTGGAAAAGATAAACCTATCGATGTATACCCTGGACTTATTTGCCAGTAATAGCAAATATGCAAATGTGAATGTACCAATAAACAAAACTCCAAGACAAAGTGTCAACACAATGTCTTCGACATAACCAAGTGTTTTCCATATTATTCCAAGTGTCGGTGATCATTATATCTTGCCAGTGTACTAGATACCGGTGACTGTGCATGAGTCACTTGCTTGCCGGTGAATGTTGTTGATTCTCCAAAGTGCCAAAGTTGATAAGTGTTTAGTAGTCATTGACATCAATGACAAAACCATACCAAAATACCAGTAGTGTACATATAGATATTTCTTTGAATTTCCTCCTAAGCCAAAGCTATCATATCAATTTATATGTGGTCCATTCATTCTATTCACAAACCATCTATAGCTTCTATTCATAACTTGATTACTATAGTTATTAGCCTTATGTCCAAAACTTATATATAAAGAATTGAGTATTCCAATTTCCTTTACTTCTACAATCTACAACTTTATGTCCAAAATAATTGCACTAAAAACAATAACCACTGAATGATGGGCACCTTTGAGCATTAGGTTGGTGAACTAGAGGTCTATTTGCAGCAGATCTTGGATTTTGAACCTTGGTTGAATTTTTAGATTTCTTCTCAGCTTTCAAATTCTCCTTACCTTTGATTTTTTCATTCTAATTAGAGAATTCTTCGAAAAAACCTAATCCTTCCTTGTCTTTATGAGATTTCTACATGGTTAAGAGTTTATCCAATAATACAATGCTTTCACTGACTTTTACTTTTGACTTTAGCTTCATGTTTGCTTGTTCCATCTTACCACATTCTTTTGACTTCTGATTAATTGGATCCTTAAAAAATTCTTCCATATTCTTGATTTCTACAATCTGTTGCTTTAGACTTACAATAGTTTCATTTTCTTTCTTTAATTCCTTGTTAACTTCTTGATGCCTTTAAATTTATGGATTTGATCTCTCAACTTCTTCACACATTCATTTGCTACAATAACATTTTCTTTTAGGTCTTAATTATTAGATTTCACACTCTCCAGATCTTGAAGGGTTGTCTTCAATTCTTAATCCAACTAGTATTCTCCAATCATATCCAAAGGATCCATCTATTCTGATGCAGTAGCATCCCCAGTTCATGACAATCTTGCATCAACCAAAAATATTTTCCTTTATGTTTTGCTTTTTGTTTATAGTTTCAGTATTTCTTTTTGTGATGTGCCGGTTTTGGCTCACTGGATCCTGTGGAGTTGGATTCTACTTGAGGACTTGATCCTCTTTCTTATTTCCATACCGCATCACATTTGGATCATTTTCTAGCAAGATATCGCTATCGATTTTCTTGACAGTTTCTTGTTACCGGTTGACAGTTCTCATTACCAGTTGCCTGGACCTATTTTGGTGATCTAACAGAACCCCTTCCGAAGCTTGTGAAGCCTTGGGAATTGATTCTGATGTTCCTTGGTGCATGGCTTACCTTTTCCCGTGATCTACATTTCATCCTTTGGATTTTCCAGAGGAATCTCTTGGTGGAGGCCAACCTTGTTTATATTACACGTTAGGTCTTGTTCTTCGGGTTTTGATCCTTTTTTGGGCTGACTAGATCCTTTGGATCAATATATATATATTTGTAATTGTGCATTAATATGCAATGAATAGAGAATCGAGTAGCTAGACCATGCGTAGAAGATAGATCTTAAGGTGGTCCCAGTTGTGAACTATTTTGTATGTTCTACCAGGCTTGTGAGCCAGTATGCTATAATTCGGTTGGATGTAATCATTTTTCATGCAATAAAACATTTTTTTCTGCATTTCCTCCATCATATCTTTATGTTTATGTTGTGTTTACTCTTACTGACCGGTCTGGATTGATCTCTTTGAGGTCCCCCCTCATCGATGACTACTTCATATTCAAATCAAGATCTCCCTCAAACAGTTAAGCTATCAACAAGGGACCAAGCTCTGATACCAATTATTAAACAGATTGGAATTCTAAGAGTGGGGGGGGGGGGGTGACTCAATATTCCCCAAATTAAACACACAAAAATTTTGAAACTTAATTTTATCTCAGTTAACCTTAGCATGAAATGATATAAGCAATTGGAATAAAATACAAAATACACAAACAAAAGAGAGACACAATATTTTTATGGAAAACCCAAATGGGAAAAACCATAGAGAGGGTTAACTCTCAAGATAATATAACTAGTTATATGGGATTATAAAAGGGGGCTCACTATCGAAGGGCTCACTTCCTAGATTACAAAGGCTCACTACCAAGAAGAATAAGAATGAACTGAGAAAATTGAATATACATATGCCTGAGACCAGTTTTTGTTAAGCTCAGGCAACACACCAACTGCTTGCAGTAGATTTGATTAAGAAACTATGTAACTCATTTTCTATTAGCCTACTCACACTTAAAACATTGTCGCACTAATATTGTCCTTCTTCTTCACCAATCTTTCTCAGTCTCTTGCTTATCACCTTCTTTGCTCACACTTCACTTTTTTGTCTCTCTCATGTATATATCTAAACATAATATATATATATATATATATATATATATATATATATATATATATATGTTGTTGGGATCCAAGAACACTGAGAGGGGGGGGGGGTGAATCAGTCATTTGCCAGAATGAACATTTTTTAACTTTATAGACCATGCATATATAAATCAGTAAACAAATCAGAAGATAACAAGAAGAAAATGAACCATCCACATAAATGAACACCATAACAAAAAGTTTATACATGGAAAACCTCATTGAGGAAAAACCACAGTGGGATTTGTGACCCACAATATCAGTTCACTGGCCATATGAAAAGATATTACATATAATAGGGGCCTGCACTCACAAGAAGGGACACTTCCTAGAGCATACTACTCATCACTAAAGAGCCTCACTAACTAAAAGCTTTCTACCAAAGTAAAATACTGAAAATGAACTCAAGAATGCATCTACTATGCCAAATAGAGTTCCAGTTCTGGTTCTTCTCTTTACCTATTCATAAACTCTGAACTACTACCGATATCTCTTCTCCTCCAAGGATGCTTTCCAAGCTATCTATAGATCATTGAATGATATAGAATTCACATACAAAATGATCTTCATACATATATTTCACATCATACAGTTCTGCTATATTCGCCTATATCCACACATTTCATATATCTCTTTATTTCATAAAAATAACCTAGCAGACTAATCTATACACCTATTACAAATGATATGCCTTATGTCAGATTACAATACATTTACAAAAAGATATTCAATGTCGGCCTTGAAAATAATAATTACAAAATGATTTAAGTAAATCCTCCTTGATGTCGGCATCCAAAGAACTATTGATGTCGGTGTCGGTGCCGGTGCCGATGTAGCCTTGAATGCTCCAAAGCCGATATCTGTCGGTATATGCCTCCTAGTGTCATTTTATGACTTCCATCATATATTATTGTCGTCAATGCCAACAAAATGAATCCAGTGAGTGTCAATTGCCAACAATCTCCCCCTTTGGCATTGATGGCAACACTCATGTGAAAAATGGATTCCCTGCTGATATGCTCCCCTTGAGCAATACACTCCATTTGAAATGTGTTTCCTTGATATTTTTTAGAAATGACCATACTCCCCCTTTGACATTAATGCCAAAGACCGATGAAAGAATTGAAAGAATAAAATAATATTGTTACTTTCACTGGAGCTTAGTCATCTTCAGGATTTCTTGGTATGCCTTTTGCAATAGCTCAAGATATGTATCCCAGCCAGATTTGAAAGTATCAGAAATAGATGCAAGTCCACTTAGTAAGTGGGAAAGTGTTTCCTTCTCTTGGATATCTTCCGGTGTGGTTTTATCTATCATATCCATGCACTCTTTCTTCTGAACACCCAATGAATCTAGTCTAGGACCTACCAATCTTCTTAGATTTCTTTCTCTTCTCATGATTTTATCTCTCTCCTTCTCAAAAGAAAAAAATTGGTTCTCCAAGGACAAAATTTGTCCATCAATAGATGTGGTTAGTGTAGTCAATCCATCAAAAGAGTTACAATTTTAGCATCTTATCATATAACTCCTTCAATATGCTATCTACATTAGCTATAAGACTTTCTATGTTACAACACACTTTGTAGATATTTGTACATTATTTTAAACAAACCTCAATAGGGATAAGTTTGTTCTCAATTTTCTTCTTCCCTGTCTCTATAAGCTGATCAAAATTTGTTCTTTTTACTACTGTGAAATTGTCCAAAGCCTGTCGGTCTTCTATTTTCCTTAGAGATTGAAAAATGTTGGATATGTGCTTTGTTAGAGTCTTGAGCTTACCGGAAGGACTTTCTCCATCTTCAATCTGATAGTCAGGTAACAATTTGTGTAATATAGAGATTGATTGATCAATTAATCCTTTATCTATAGTACCCTCCTTCAGTAATTTTTGAGTAGCCATCATCATTAATTCAGTTGGACTCAACTCAGAGACTGATTTCTTCTCAACCTGAGAAGTGTCAATTGCCAAAACCTTTGCCAGGGACTCAATTTTACCTGTCAATATGGACTCAGTGGTTACCTTGTCCATCTCAACCTCTATTGCACCAGTGGCTTTGCCACTTAGTGCAGTGTCGGTTACTATTGGTGGAGTATTATCCATAGTATTTCCAGTGTCCTGTACATTGCCTTGCTAGAAAATGGTTTGTGCCGATACAGACTATACACTCTCCTTAGCTACCGGTTGTGTTTGAATATCTATAGTTACTGCCAGTTGTGTCAAAACTGGAGTTTAACTACTTAAAATACCTTTCCCTTTTGATTTGTCAGGAATGGTAGAAGATGTTGCCCTTGCAAATTCTTCTTGAGATGTGAGAAAGTCTAGATTTTTTTGAAAGAATTTGGTCCATCCCTTACTTGTCTCATTTACCACCTCATTTACTCTCCCCATCATAAGGCTTATCTGTTAGGATTTAATACTAAATATTTTCCTATTTGTAGTGTTTATACATCTTTTCATTTTCTCATTATTTACAGTACCACATGATTCCAAAAGTGCAACTTCTTTGATCTCCCTATCTCTCTTGACAATGTCAAGTCTCCTAGCCTCAAGTTTATTATACAAAGATAAAGGTGTCTCCTTCAAAATTTTAATTAAGGCTTTCTTATAGATGTCCATGTATAACAAAATAGCCTCTTCTAATTCACTTTGCTCATTCTCTTCTAAATCTTCATAATACTTTGATAGTTTTTTCAACATTCCATCTTTTGTAATTTCATCAATAAGTTCAACACAGGTCATTGTGGTCTTACCGGTTCTAGTATCATCACCCTTCTTCTTTTTGCTTGTGGTTGTCGGTGTGACTAGTTTCCTCTTTTGCATAGGCTTCCTTGCCGGTGGTGGAGGTGCAGTAGGCTTAGTTGCCTTTCTGACAAGTCTCCTCCTAGGCACTGCCTTCTTTTGCTCTATCGATGGTTTTACCACATTCTTCCTTTGTACCCTTCTGAAAGCCAGAGGTTCATTATCCTCAGAGTCAAAGTCAGAAGTGATAGGGGAAATGTGAACTTGTGGCTTCTTCACTTCTGCAGTACCAACCTCTGTCGGTTTAGCAGCTTGTTTTGATTTGGAACCCAACTGAGTATCTATCTTATAAAGCACATCTTGTACATATGCATACATCTTTTCTATTTTCTTCTCTCTTCTTTTCCTGTTAAAATTGGTTTTCACTTCAAGAGCCTTCTCTCCTGTTGTACCAAAATTTTATGTCTTATCATCTAATGAGGCATCTAACAACATCTTTGAATAGAGTTCAAAAATGCTATCATCCACCTCATATCCAAGCTCAGTAATCAAGATTTGCCTTGGTTCAACTGCTTCCATAAGATTTTCATCAGTTTTTACTATGAAACAAATATAAGTGGAATACTCCTCCACAATGTTCTTTGAAATTCTCTCCTTTTTCCTCATGTTTTCTATATAAGTCTTAAAATAACCCCAAAGTTTCTCATCTTTGTCGGTACCTAGACTGGTGATAGCTTCCTTGACCTGCATACCTACTGGCATGTCATGAGCCCAATGCTTCTTCCCTATATAGGGTAGTTCATTTAGGAAGTAAAGCATTAAACAAACAATCAAGTTTCCATATCTAAAGGTGCCTTTCTTGATTCCTTTGATTTTTCCAAGGTTTAACATCAACTCACTCCTCATCCACTCACATAAATCATACTTCACATTATTCCTCAGCATTTGATATGCAATATGAATGCATGAACTAGCAACAAAATTCAATCGGTTGGATTGAGTTACCTTGTAACCTATGATCATGCTTGCAAAATTTATATCCATGTCGATGATTGTGCTTATCCTCATTGATCTGCTATCAGGTGTAGCACCAATGATTTTTTGACCTTTGTGTTGGAAATTTTTGTGTCAGGTTCTTGTTTGACCTTGGGTAAGCCGGTGACAACTTGAATTGCCTCCTTCGTGATCATGTAAGGCCTATCTAGCCAAATAAATTCATTGTGAATCCTCCTTGGAACGTATCTGATAACCTCATCCTTGAATTCTGGTATGTGTAGAATACCGGTTAACCCTAGACCTCAATTGATTTGAATTCTAGTTTGATGGTTCCAGAGTCTCCTGGTATCATGGATCGATACATGCTTTTGATGTCTTCAGTGCCCAAATCCTCAAGGTTGCAGTGAATGTATGCCCTCACATCTTCGACATACATTACACCGTCAGGAACCCTAGAAAATGCTCCCACAGAGTCTTCCTTTTTAGCAAATTCAGGAATCTCCTTAAATAATGGCCTCAACCTATCATTGAATTTGACAATAGTGGGATTTGCAATAAAAGTAGGTGCTAAAGATCTAGATGCCATGTCGAGAAATACCTAAAAGTGAATGCTGGTGGAAGATTGATAACTTCTTGAAAGATTTTCACAATGCTTCTGCTCGCTCTTGATTCACCTTTACTACACTCTGAATGATTGAATGCTTGGTGAATGAAAATGAAGTCACTTACCCTCTTTTATCAGCGAATAAAACCCTAATTTTATGTAATAAATTGTTCACTAACAACCCTACAGATGTCGGTTTCACAGTTATGTGTCGAGTGAACCTTCATCGATGATGAACACAATTCTCTAGATCTCTTTCTAGATCTCTTTAGATCTCTTCTAGGGTAATATGCAAAATTTTAGCAATGACTTTGCCAACCCCTAAGGCTTATGCCTCAGTTACTGATGGAATTTCCTGCTACTGGTGGAATACTCTATTCTACCGATGGAGTTACTGGTATAGATCCATCTCCACTTGGTTCTTCATATTTTCTAACCAATCTCTCGGTGTGATCTTGTTGTATTTCATCTACCTTTTATTTTCCTTTCTCATTATCTTTATCATTATTAACTGGTTGAGTCTTGCTTCTGCAATACTTAGTAGTACCTATTTTGTTGCATGCATAACATGTATCATTGTTCTTCTGAATTGTTTTGACATATTTGATATCATTTCTTGACCTCCAATGATTAGCAAAATTTTCAAACTTTCCACATGCATGACATTTAACATTCATTATGCAATCTTCTGATCTATGACCATACTTCTTGTAGTTTGTGCATTGACCGAGAATAGAATTGTAGTTTTGATTTACCTTATTTCTACATTGTTTAGCCATATGCCCAAATTTATTGCAAATCAAACATATACCATTGAATTGATAAGAATTAGATTGCCTTACCAGTTTTCTCTATTCTAATGAGTTTTGCATACTGGTTGTCTGATCTTCATTTGCAGTACCAGAGCTTCCACCTTGTACAAATCCAAGTCCTCTAGAATCATCAATCTGTCTTTGTCTTTTCAATAAGTCATCCAATTGTGCAACACTGATCCTAAATTTTTCTTTATACTCACTTGCAGTAGTCAGATCATCTCTCAAAGTGGTTACTTGTCTTTCAAGTTCTTGTTCATTGTTCTGGGAGTGTGCCAAATCAGCTCTCAACGAATTATTCTCATGAGTCAATCTACCACATTCATCAAATTTATTCTTCAGAGATATAACTAGATTATCTTCCTTCTTTCTATCCTTAATATCTTTTGATAACCTCGTAGTCAGATCTTGCATTTCATTCTTCATGAGCATGTTTGCTTGACTTAGTTTCTGACATTGTTCCTTAAGAGTATTTTTCTCCTCATCATCCAGTTGTTGCAAAAGTTATTTTCTCTTGGCTTGAGAAGATGATAACCTTTCTTGCAAGATAAGAATGAATTCATTTTCACAATTCAATTCTTCTTTCAATTTCAAGTTCTTCATCCTTTCAGCATCATAATCCTCAAGAGCCATCTCAAGTTGCTTCTCCATAGCCATGTTCAAATATTCTAGTTTCAGGATCTTCCTCAAGCTATTAAACTTCTTCTAAAGTACCAGGATCTGATACCAATTGTTTGGATCCAAGAACACTAAGAGTGGGGGGTGAATCAGTGTTCTGCTGAAATGAACAATTTTAATTTTCTAGACCATGCATATATAAACTGGTAAACAAATAAGAATATAACAAGAAGCAAATGAACCATCCACATAAATGAACACCATAACACAAATTTTATACATGGAAAACCTCAATGAGGAAAAAACATGGTGGGATTTGTAACCCACAATATCAGTTCACTAGCCATATGAAAAGATATTACATATAATAGGGGCCTACACTTGCAAGAAGGCACACTGCCTAGAGCATACTGCTCATCACTAAAGAGCCTCACCGACTACAAGCTTTCCGCCAAAGTAAATTACTGAAAATGAACTCAAGAATGCATCTACTATGCCAAATAGAGTTCCAGTTCTGGTTCTGCTCTGTACCGGTTCATAAACTTTGAACTGCTATCGGTATCTCTTCTCCTCCAAGGATGCTTTCCAAGCTATCTATAGATCATTGCATGATATAGCATTCACATACAAAATGATCTTCATACATATATTTCACATCATACAGTTCTGCTATATTCTCCTATATCCATACATTTCATATATCTCTCTACTTCATAAAAATAACCTAGCAAACTAAACTATATACCTATTACAAATGATATGCCTTATGTCGGCTTACAATACATTTACAAAAATATATTCAATTCGGCCTTGAAAATAATAATTACAAAATGATTTAAGTAAATCCTCCTTGATGTCCGCTTCCAAAGAACTATTGATGCCGGTGCCGGTGTAGCGCTGAATGCTCCAAAGTTGGTATCTACCGGTATATGCCTCCTAGTGCCGGTTTATGACTTTCATCATATCTTGTTGCCATCAATGACAACAAAATGAATCCAATAAGTTTCAATGGCCAACATATGTGTGTGTGTGTACCAATAAGAATAAAATCAAGTCAGCCTCAAGTACACTTTCCAAAAAGATACTCCAATGATCAGATCACACACTACAAACAGTGAAGAAAAATAATAATAAAAACATTCAAGGTCAGCCTAAATTAGAATGAAAATAATCTCAAAATTCCTCAAGAACATTCTACCAAAGAATAAATAAAATGATCCACCTCGACATAGGAGCAGTTGAAGATATGAAGAACAATTAATCAGCTAGGATTAACATTAGATATAAAAAATCGGAGGAAAACTGGAGCTCATAGAACTGTCAAACATTACACAACTGAATATATCCTTGTAGCACAACTTCTAGAGCATGACTTCCAAAGCACAAAAAATTTAATACAACAACCTTGAGCACTAACAATCAACATATCAAAAACATGCTATCATGTCTACAATGAGACAAAAATGCGGAGGACTACAATCCTGTCAACTGAATATCACTAGATTGCATATACATACGGAGCATGAAACTGATTATCACAACCAAAACCAAAACTTAGACACTATGTGAAACATATCCATGAACTAACACTACACAATTCTAGAGAAACATTCTACCGAAAAAGTTGACTGCCTTTCATACATACATACCTATCTTCCATTGTTCTACACTGCCAACGTTTTGCATACTCAACATATACTGCAAACACTATATACTGCAATATACAAACCAATCCTAATTACTAGTATTTACATCAATAACATCCAATCAAACATTTCTAACATTAGGATCTAGTTCTTTTTGAAATTTTAGTTTTAGAATGTTGTAATCAGACTTGTGATAATGCCAAACAAACTAGTTAGCAACATAATTAAGGCATGTTATAATGTCTCTTGAGTGTATGTAGTTTTCTTTTGAATTAGAACAATCAAGGATTTGTATGTTTCTTGTTGCACATTTGTTGTACCAAGTGTTTAGTTGAAGGATCATGTTAAATTTTGCTTTTAGTTAAATGCTGGAGGTTATTGTAGTAGATTTTAGGGCCAAGAAGTATGTTATCAATATTTTCATGAGAGATATCATTATTGTAATGCAATGATGGTTTGAAGATAACTGGTTATGTGTTTATGTTGTTGTCATAAATGGTTATTTCATTTTGACTATGTGAATGGATAAGGGACTAGTCAAGAGTGTGTTCTTGTGCAAACCCTGGAGGGATCTAAAATTCAAAATTTGAAAATCATTTTCTATTTTCCTTTTGTTGTTTATGTTTTTGCTCTTTTGTTCACTTCATACCAGTATTAAATGAAGAACAAAGGGATGCATAATATCATATATCATATAATATATAATATATAATATATAATATATAATATATAATATATAATATATAATATATATTATATATTATAATATATAATATATAATATAATATATATTATATATTATATATTATATATTATAATATATAATATATATTAGATATTATATATTATATATTATATATAAACATATTATATATAATATATAATATACATGTAAATCATATTTTTAAAATGGGAAAGGGAACACAGATCAAATATGTGATCCCTGTGGGTATTTTTATACCCAACTAAGACAACCCGTGGGTCATTTTCACCCATGGGTTTGGCAAAAAACAGTGATCCGATATCCAATTTCCAAATCATTTTTTTGCAAAATCTTGCCAACAAGTATGTTTTTTATTGATTTCCTTGTATTTTTACGATTTTTTTGCATTTTTTGATTTTTTTTTAATATGAATTAGGTTTTTTTAATTTCAAATACACTAGTGTTTGAAATTTGTTAATTAAATCTAAATTTTCAACTTCAATCAGGTAAAATGGGTGATAACAATGACAATCCACAACTGCCACAACCACCAAACCCTCCATTACTAAACCCCCCCTCAATTCAAGATTTTATTGGTCAAAATTTGGACCAATTGAGGGGCATTGCTAATATTTATAGTAGAATCCCTCGTCTATCCCCATTGTTAACCACACTAAATGCTATAATAAACAATGTAGAAACTGTCACCATTGAGCACAATTTTGTTCTTTTGTGGTGAGAGGCCATGAGAGATAAATATGTAGATGGCTTGACCTATGATCAGGTGAAGGAGCTTGAGATATCTAAAGCTAATATTGTTGCCCTATTTATTAATCTCCACACTAGATAGGCCATAGATGTAAAAACAACTTTCCATCAAATGGTGCCGAAATGATGATATTGTAAAACACTTTAGGGATCGTTGGCGGATGGTTTTTGATAGACCACCCAACAACAATCTTGATGTGCCATTATACTTCACCAAAAAATTGTATGTTGAGTTTATTTTGGGCAAGCATGTCAACATTTTTGACATCAAGACTTTCTAGGGTGTTGGGGAAGGTATGCCTCAGGATAGACCTAGGGCAGTTCAAGTATTATAAGGCCCATATGTTCCTCCTCCCATTGATCCCCCACCTCCAGTACACCATCCAGATATTATTACCGAGGCAGTGTCACAGACTATATCATCTATTCACTCTTTGAGTGGCCTTTTAGTTTCTCAAGATGGGGCACTAACCTAGTCTTTTGGTGATGCTAGCAATGGATCGGGTGGCACCGACACATCCTCCTCAGTTCCAAATATTTGTGTTCTGCATACTTGTGCTATGTGCCATCAAGTATTCTTAGGTATTGTTGTACAACTTGTTGATCCTCCCATAAACACAACTGATTATGAAGTGCGTGATATGGACGATGCACTAGATGTGACAACAAGGACTGGAGCACACCCTGGGGAGTCCTCACATGCTAGAGATGAGGAGGTACCTTCATCATACACTAACGATATAGTGGTCAGACTTAACTTGTAATTTCATAGTGCATTTTATTTTAAATGAATATTTATAAGAGATAGTATTAAGCAGTAATTTTTATATACATAGTCTATTTAATAGTTGGTATTTGAGGAGGATTTATCACAGGTCCATGAAGACACCCTGACAACCATTTCATCTGGCCTTGACAGCTATACGATATATATTATGGCACCTAGTCATTTACATTTTTTATTGCATACATGTGTGTCATTAATTAAATTATATTAACTTGCATGTTTATCTTATTTTACTCTTGTAGGACACACCTAACACGAGTGTGGTGTTGCACAATCTAGGCTCTAGAAGTGCAGTCAGAGGCAAGGGAAAGGTAATTGAATGCAAATATGATTAAATTAAGAGTTTAAATAACTTATAATGATTATACATATCTACATAGATTGATAGTTTCACATACTTGTCCTCTTTATGTACAAAGAATTGTTGGCTTCACATCCTTGTTGTCTGCACCCACAATACCTGAAGAAACAAAAGAGATGCCTCAGGTACATGTGTTTATTTTATTTTATATTTAGTAGATATAATTTGTTCCTATCATTGACAATTATATGCTAACTTGTATCAATGTTATGTTTGTGAACATTTATAGGTTGTCCAAGAAAATATTGATGACATCCCTAATCTATGAAAGACATATTCTAGGACTCCCGACCATCTTAAGAGAAAAAGTGGACATGAGGTAATCAAGAATTAAATTTTAGAGTTCAATTATAGTTCAATGTATATTAATTTTAATGTTAAATTTTTTAATGTAAATTATATAATATAACTAATCTCAATTGTGGTTTGATTTTTCTTGTGTAGGATCCTTCAGAGCCAAGAAGTGCTTTGAAGAGGATCAATTTTGATGATCCATCGGTAGTTTAGGATGTGATAGAGACTTTTTGGGATACTAACATGTCGATTTGGCATGTATATTTTGTATATTGACATACATTTTGTTTGAGTTGGCATTTATGCCATTTTTGTATTTGGACATACACTTGTAATTATTTGACAATTTGATATATAGAAGTTGAGATTCGATATAATTTGTTCCTCATGTGCATGTCTTCATTCTTTGAAACTTTAATCTTGAATGTAGTAATGAACAATGGCATGTTATTTATATAGTCTTGAGATTCAAAATAACTTGTTCCATCTAAATCTTAAGTGTTAAATTTGATTGCCTTTGGAAACTTCACCAAATTTAATGACCATATTGGTAATGTTAATAATCATAGTTCATGGATGCTGAATCATTTTTTGCTATGGTTTAAGGAATAGATGCAATCCCAAACCATGAAAAAAAAATCAAAGTTACTTAACCCAACAAGACATTAGATTGCATTAATTTACTACATTGTTTTAGACTTTACAATTCACACACATGCAAATCCTTGTATGAATATAGTATTAAAAAAATTATGAGAAAAATGAAGACAACTTATTTGCAACGAAGCCAAATTATTAATATATTCATCATGGGCATGAACTGTTGGTTCCAACATGCCCAATTAGGCCTTTTTATTCTATCCATGCTCTTGTTTTTCCTCCCTACTCAGTCGAACCCTCAAGGCCACACCCTAATGACGTTGTCCCTTGAGCACCCTAAGTGCGAAAAATAGTCAAACTTTGATTGGACGTATCTCAAAATATGTGGCACTTGTGAATGATCTATTTGAACCTATAGGGCCATGTGAGGGTCATCTACAATAGCCTATCTTGGATTTTCAAGATCGAGAGTGGTTTTCCCAGGGCAACATTTTTTTAGTTGACAAAAAATCGTTAGATGCATTCAATGAAAAGTTGGAACGGAGCCAACTTCTCTTTATATTCGTTGTGGGCATGAATCATCGGTTCCAACATGTTTGGTTAGGCATTTTTACCCTAGGCATGCTCCTATTTTTCCTCCCTACTTGGTTGAACACTTAGGGCCATACTGTAGCGGTGTTGTGCCTTGAGCACCCTAAGTGCGAAAAATTGTCAAACTTTCGTAGGTCGCATTTCAGGATTTGTGGCACTTGTGAATGGTTTGTCTAAATCTAAAAGGTCATTTGAGGACAGACTACAATAGCCTATATAGGATTTTAAAGATTTAGAGTGGTTTTCCTAAGGCAATGTTTTTTTAGTTGATGCAAAAATCATTAGATGCATTCAATGAAAAGTTTCCATAGAGCCAAATTCTTGTTTTGTTTGTTGTGGGTGCGAACCATCGATTCCAACACGTCTAGTTAGGCATTTTTACCTTAGGAATGCTCCTATTTTGCCTCCCTACTTAGTTGAATATCATCAATACAACTACACCATTGTACTCATGTATAAATACATTGAATATCATCAATACAACTACACCAATGTACTAAAGTACAAATAAATTGTATATCATCAATACAACTACACCAATGTACTCATGCACAAATACATCAATACATAAGATTTGTGAGTCTATCCATCTATTTCATCATAATCATCATGGTTTACATACATTATGACACATAATCACCATTACAACTATATGTCCTTTTAATTACCCATGTACTTATGTACAAATATTTCATCAATACAACTACACCAATGTACTCATGTATAAATACACTGTATATCATTAATACAACTACACCAATATACTCATGTACAAATGCATTGTATACCATCAATACCATCTTAACAAAATTACATCAATGCACTCATATACAAATACAACATCCTACTCCATGTGCATTTGATATCCTCACGTCCTACTCCAAGCTTGTGTAGAGCAATGCTTGCATATAAATGAAGACCAATATGAGCAATGTGAACAACATAGTAGTATGATAATATGATCATTATTTGAAATGAAATGCATGATAATCAATGAATAGGTGGGATTATATATCATGAAGATACCTACTTACAAATTACATTGAATGTACCATCAATGTTGAAGCAAAATGGTGATGCAATAGTATTGTCCATCAAAAAGACCTACATTTTTAAGAATTGTTAATCTAAACATAAACAACATGAACATAAAAGTTTTATGATCATTATTTAAAATGAAATGCATGATAATAAATTAATAGGTATTATTATTTACCATGAAAAAACCTACTTACCAATTACATCGAATGTACCATTAATGTGTTGGCAATTGACACTCATCTGGTAAGGTTAATGGCATTTTGGGTTGTCATTGATAGAAACACATCATCTCAAAGTAAATAGTTTTATTGTTTGGGTAACCGACATTCATTGCACTTAACCCATATTGGTATTCACATTGCTTCACACTGACATCAGCACCGACATTCACTGTATCCTGGCTAAGTCTTAATCCCAACTAAGTCCTGATCTCGGTAACTTGTTCTGATCCCGATAACGTGTATATGGAACCTGGTAATGGATAGGACCCAATTAGGAAATATTTTGATCCCGATTATTTCTTTCATGGATTTTGTGGTAATGTGTGATGGCTGACATGGTCATTGGGATTATGTTTGGATTTCATTATGTTTTGGAAACCGACATGCTTTTTCTTCTCATTGAAGCCGACATGGAAATGTTGGAAGGGTACTTAAGAAGATCACTTCAGCGATAGATCAAATGTGTGATGGAATGCAATTGTTTGGTTGCGAATATTGGTGTGCATTTTGGTCAGTGATTAGAAGCGACTATGTGTAGTTTCATGTGCACAACATAACCAGTAGCAGAACAAAGTAACAGTGAACCGGTATGCAGAGAAGGATACCTGAGCATTCACCGAAACTTATCCAGCACGGTCAGATGCAATTTATAAGTTCATTTTCAATTGTAAACACTTTTTAATATTTTGTAAGTCAGTGTAACTTCTTATTTTGTGTTTGAGTAGTGAGCTCTAGGCAGTTGGCCTTTCTGCATGTGCAGACCCTCTCATATAATATTTGTATACCTTGATCAAGTATATAGACATTGTGGGTATCAACCCCACTGTGGTGTTTCCCTTTGTAGAGTTTTCCACATATAAATCTTGGTGTTATGGTGTTGCCTTTCTATGTGTTATTTGGTGTATGCACTTTGATTTTATTTACTGTTAACCAATTAATAAGCAATAAGTTCAAAACTAACATTACTGGTAGAACACTGATTCACCCCCCCCCCCCTCTCAGTGTTCTTGGATTCCAATAATTGGTATTATAGATTGGTTCTTCGAAAGAAGTTTAACCACTTGAGGATGATCCAGAATTTGGAATCAATGGAAACCAGTCTGCATTAGAAACTTAGACTTTCTCTTGAGGATCTTGATAATGAGAAGATGGAGAATAGTAAACTAAAAAATGAATTGAAGCAAGCCAGCGAACACATCATGTCATTGCATGGAAATCTTTTAGTTGTCAAGGCTATGAGAAGGGAACTTTTTGATCAATTGCAAAATCAAAACAGTGATGAGGAAGATGCTATAAAGGATCATTGTCATAAAATTACTCAGGAGAACACTATATTGAAGAATGAGATGCAAGCCCTAACTATGAGGATGTGCAAGGAGATTGAGGACATAAAGAAAAATGAAGAAAACCTAGCTCAAGCATTGAAGGATAGATCTGAGGAATGTAACAGATTGACTCATGATAATGATATGCTAAAACTTGAGTTGACCCAATCTCGGAACAATGAACATGAGCTTTAAAGACATATTATAATCATGAGGGTTGATTTGGTTATTTCAAATGAGTACAAGGACAAGTTCAAGGATCAGCTAAACTTGATGAAATGCTAAAAAATTAGAGAGATGCTAATGATGAAAGAGGTCTTGGTTATGAAGAAGGAGAAAGATTCGGTAGTGCACAACAAGATAAATCATCTGGATAGAAGCATAAACATGACAACCAGAACCATATATCACTGGTAAGACAACCTAATTCTCACAAATTCAATGGTACATGCTTTGTTTGCAATAAATATGGTCATATGGCTAATCAGTGTAGAAATAGGAATAATAAGAACAATGCATCATTCACTAGTCTTAGAAATGTAAGATGCCATGCATGTAGTAGATTTGGACATATGGCTAACCAATGTAGATCAAAAGGAAATCAAGGAAATCAAAGAGTTAACAAGGCAATACAAAAAAATAATATTGTTTGTTATGCATGCAACAAGATTGGGCACATTGCTAAATATTGCAGAAGTAAGAATCCATTGACAACTAATGGAAATGCAGATGAGAAGGGAAAGACAAAAGTGGAAGACATCAAGAAGTAGCATGAGATGAGATGGGTAAAAAGATATGATATTCCATAGGTAGAACAATCAGTAGAGTCGTCGAGTCCTACACTGGTAGCAGATACAACCGGTAACTAAGGCACTCGGCCTTAGGGGTAGGCAAATCATTGAAGATCATGCAAATACCTTGGATATGGTCTGTAGTCAAAAAATTATAATTGTGGATGAGTACTCAGGAGATTTTTGGTGTTTACCAGAACTGATTCGCAGACTATGTGAACCAGTCAAGCCTAACCGACAACATTTATTACAATAAAAAATTAGGGTTAACAACGATAAAAGGGAAAATGTTAAGTTATTTCTTCACAAAACGATTGAGCATTCAGATGAGCGAATTTTTAGAGCATTTTAGAGCCCAAGGTGATTTGAGCGAGAAATTTATTTCAAGGCAATTTGATCTCCTGACAACCTTTCAAGGTATTTTCATGTTGGCAGAAACTCTAGTTCTGTGTTTGGTCATAATGGCTTCATCTTTGTCCAGCATTGATACTCCTTTGGTGGTTGAGATTAAGAACCGCCCTCATCCCATTTTCAAGAAGCATTCGTACAAATCTCTTTTGGATGAGCTATTAGGTGCATTTTTGAAGGTTTATCATAAAGTTCTTCATACTTGAGGATACTAGGGCTTATATACATTGCGATATCAAAGAACTTGGAGGCTATGAGTTGTCTTTCATTTTCACCCAAAACCTAATTTCTGACAACCAACTCAAACCAGAATTTGCACACTTGCAGAGAAAGGGTTTTACTCAGTTAATGGAGTTTCCAACTTTTGATGAGGCAGAATGGGTGTGTTATGTTTTGAGCCACATTCACAGAGAATTCATCTGGTTGGACCGACTGTACACGATTATAGAGGAAGTAATCAAGAATGTTACCTGTTTGCACAAAATCAGAGGTGTTCCAGGTACAAGGTGTAAGTTATCAAACACTGAACTCAATAAACTTACTGGTGCAACTTTTGATGGATGTTCTTTGAGGGTAGATGATATCAGAGAAATAGATGTAAAGTTTGCAGCAATGATTATCAGATATAAGGTTTACCAATCAAACCGGTTAAACTCTGTCTCTAGTAATACAATTTTGATGGCACATCAGATGGTTAAGGAGGATGACCATTATGATCTATGCAGTATAATGTTAAAAGAACTCATGACTAACTTGCAAAAGATCAAGCAAGGCAAAAAGAATACCCTTCAGTATGGCTCCTTCAATATTTGTTTGTTATTTTACTTTTTGGGCACTGTTCCCCATTTTGGCAAGATTCAGTGGGCTTTTGACCACCCGGTAGCCACACAAATTGCACAAATTTTGGATAAGCAAGGGGAAAAGACAAGAAAATAAAATCTATGGGCATTTTTTAAGACATTTCATGAAGAAATGAAGAATAGGTCCCGGATCCCCAAATCTATAGTAGAGAAATATAAGGATACAATTTATTTTATGGTTGATAAAGATGAATGTATGATGGAGGTTGTACAACCTAGAACAATCTAGATAATGCCAATGGGCTATGAGGTTGACGAGGCCACACTAGATGCCTATGCACAACATCTATTGTAGGCACCGGTAGATGAAAAGGAAGAAAAATTTGGTATTGCACAGGAATAAGGACTAAAGTTCACAAGGAACAGGTAGCTCTGGCAATCAAGAAGAAGTTGACCAGGGTAGCAACAAAAACATTAATAAGTGAAGGTCATGACAGGAGTAAAGTTGAGAAGAAAGTTAAAATTTTGGAAGAATAGAGGAAGGAAGAAATGGGACGGTAGAGGAAAGAGGAAAGGGAAGACCGAAAAGTAGCTTAGGCCACACCCAATGTGGTCCTGGTTACAATGTAAACATCTAAACAACTCAAAGAATCTTTAGCTGAGCCTGCTAGTCAGATACTGGTAGAGCCACCTAAGAAGAAGCCTAAGGTGACCCGCCAATATATGACCATTTCTTTTGAAGAAACATAATCTGATACAAAATTAAAGAAGGTTCCCAAGAAGAAAGGTATTTTTGCTATATTTGTGAGGGAGAAGAAAAAAGAACCAATAAAGGAGACTCCTCGGAAGCCTAAGATTAGAATTGTACATAAAAGGAAGCCAAAATTAGATGAGCAATCCAAACCTGAACCTAAAAGAAGAACCGGTAAGAAAAATATGAACGCTCAAGATATGATTTCCTCGATTTCCTTGTAATTTAGACAATTTTGATGAAAAAGACAAGAAGCAAATAAAAGAGGCTATTATTTTATATCTTGATTCTTTTAGTAGGGCATTGATAAAACTAGAGAAAATTTTACCCAAGGAGTTATATGATAAGTTAGAGGTCAGGAAGATACACACTCGATCTCTAGAGAGGCAGATCAAGGAGACCAAATTGGTCAATCTTTGTCCTTCAATAACTCCTCCGGAAATAGATGATTTGATTAATAAAACTAGATCATCAGAATTCAATCCCAAGTATAGGATAAACAATCTTATGTTAGAAATATTTGAAGAGATCAAGAAGGAAAAATATGAGATTGTCTTGGCTATGAATTGAGTTCTAGTTTTGTGCAATCCCAGAATAATCAGTTGCCTAAGGACAAGCAACCGACAGACAAACCAAGTGTAGATATTGAGAAACCAACAAGCACTCAATCAGATACCACTGTACCGGTTACTGAGACACATTTTGTAGCAGAAAACATTCCGACATAAAATATACAAATAAAAGAGGATATTGAGGCAGATGTAAGTAAGGATAAAGTTGTAAAGGATTCTAAGATTTTGAATGAGGCACCAAGTGGTGAAGCCATTGATGCACATGAGCTAAAAGATACAAAAGTTATCTCATCGGTTGATAAGGGTAAGGAAACTATGGTGGATATCTCCCTCGGCTTGGCAATTGACACTTTTATCATAGCTAAAGGAAATTTACCACAACTTTCCATCAGTTTTGACAAACCCTACCACCAAATATCATCGACAGAGAAGATTTTGGTAGCGACGGATCTTCAGGCACAAGCTACTCAGGAATTAGCTTAGGCAGAGTCAAAGGATATGAAATTTATTGAGCATATCTTTGAAGTTTTAAACCGGTTAATCCCATAATTTTAAGCTTAGGATGGTGCAAGCTCTTCAGGTAAATTAGAAGAAATCATTGATTGTATCCCCATACACTATGATTCTTTGTTGAAGATTTCAATGTCAGAGGCTAAAGAAAATTTTGTGGCAGCCCGAAAGTTAACATTTTTGGAAATGATTGACATGGATAAGGAGAAACTCGAGACCTTCTTGCAGTCTATTGATGCAGCTTTGACTGAAAGAGGTAATGTTTATAAGACTTGTCTATATTTTGATAGGATCACCAGCTCCATAGACAAGAAACTGTCTGACTGTAGGAAGAACTTAATTCAAATTTATAACTCCTACAACCCGACAATTAATCTGAAAAACTCTTTGGATGGATTGATTTTGATGGTTATGGATCAGATTTTGAAACTAGAGAAGGATAGGGACAAAATAATAAGAAGAGAAATTGAGCTTCGTAATCAGATTGACCCTCGACTTGATAATCTTGTATGTTAGCGACCAAATTCATACAACAACAACTAAACCTATAGGATAAATGAACCCATCATCATCTATCACTGGCTATGTTAGCTTCTACTTTCCCTATACACATTGTTCCAACCAAACAGTCTGATCTCTCTTCATTCCCCTGTGGTGTAACCACTACAAAAACATGTTCTAGCTATAGAAGATCTGAAAGATAGTCATACTTAACTGAAATTTCCATTGCATAATTTTGCATGGATATTGTTTGAGATAAAGGAGTTAGATATTGTAGAACCCATGTATCAACCCCCTCACTTGACTCACACTATGCCTAGTCACACTAAATAGAACTCTTACAAAACAATACAATATTTCTCCTACTGTGCCCTCCTCAACCAACCAAAAGAATTTGTGCACTGCTGAATCAAGTGTTCCTCCCTATGACATTGCTAAGCATCAGAGAATTTAGCACCTGAAATCCTCAATTTCTCTTTAACTAAATCTCTCTTCAAACATGCACCTGCTCCATCATGCTCCCCTTCCCATGCCCAGGTTAAGAAAAATCCAAATTTGAGGTACACCCCTCTCTATATGCATTCTACTCAACCAATAAAACATGCAATCATTCTTCAATTGGCTTGTGCAATTATCTGACCATATGAGATGGCAGTCTATTGCACTAACTTTCTCCTACAAGAACTCACAAAAAATCTTGAAACAATGTTGCACATACTCAGAGGAGTGAGATCTAGCATCACTCATATAAAAATGATACTCCTTAAATTTCTTCTTTTCCTTTTCTATACTATTAGGGGCATGCCTATATGTTAGTGAATAAAAATAGAAATATGAATTGAATTGTAATACTAAGTCTATACCTCATTTTGTGGTAGCAATGTATAGTTTTCTGCAAAATCAACCACCAATATAATAGTGCCAATCAGGAAAGACTTCTTACACATCCTAAATTGTTGATCCAACCATTGAGACCTATGGGTATGCCTTCCATACTTGTAGAAAATATTTTCCTTAAAATCTAAAATAAAATCAAAAACACTGACTTTTTTGGAGACCAACTTGTATCTAGAACCTTTTGTTGGTGTAAATAATTATTCATCATGGATATTACTACACTTTACTTAAGTTTACTTAGGAAATGCATTTCATAGTAGCTTGGGTATGAGACACTTGGGTGTTTTTGCCACATTGGGATAGTGTGTGTAAGAGAATTTCCACCTTTTATGGTGTTGATCTTGTTACTAATCTATCATATCCACTTATTGTGGAGTGATAATTCCACCTTCGGTGGGTGATCCACCTCGTGTGAAATATTTTATTATTTCTCCTACCTACCCTTGTTTCTTATTGATCCACATGTCATTTTTGTGTACTCACATATCCATATAGCCTTTCCTATATAAGCAAGCTCATATTCATTATATGTGATGATCCAGTTGATCAGTATTTTCATCTTGATAGAGTACAGTTTATTCCTATTATTATTTTGTCTCTCTATTGTATTTTTCATTGAGCCCTAGACCTTGGCAAAATTTCACATGGTATCAGAGCCTATAGGGCTTCATTGATTAGTCTTTTTGAGGCTTTAATTTTTGTATTTAGGGATCTTCATTTTTGGGGGAGTAGTACATCGATTTGGACATCACAGTCGCATCTAGGAGGTTGTTTCCATAAATTTTGACTATAAAGTCGACTATATTGGGTGAGAAATTTTTTTTGCCTATTTTGGTTATAATTGTATGGATTTCAAAACAAAAATTTAGAAAAAAAAAAAAATTTCAGAAATTTTTTTGAAAAAAAGGCGATAGTGAATAAAAAAAAAAATATTAATTTTTTTTATTTTGGGGGGGTTCGGTGACCACCCCCCCATCCCATACTCTGTCCGTAGATTGTAGGGATCTCCGTACTCCATATAGTTTTTTGTAGGGCCCACATAAGTCTGTCATACCTCCTTGCCAGACCTTGTACCTCCTTCGGCTCTAGCTTGTTCCCCAGCAGCTTGTTGTCTGACCCCCACCGTCTGCTGCCGACCAGCCCCTGCGGCTCCTCCCTCCTGCTCACCAAAAAACTCTTGCTGACACCCTACCTCTTCCGGCAATGGACTTACCTCTGGCACCAGGCCTGCCTCTCGACACCAGAACCCCAACCGATGGTGTGACTCCCTTGCCGACAATCTCCTGCTAGCGGCCCCTTTCTGTCGGCCAGAACCTTCCCGTTGAACCAGTCAATGCCAACCAAGTGGACCACCTGCCATGTGGAAAAAACATGTCACCTTGCCATACAGCCACGCAGACCATTTTGTATGGACACGTCAGCAAATTTAGCCTTTTTTTGCCACATCATCTATCCATATAGTACGGACACCGAATGGGTAGGGAAGCAAAAAAAATTTGACAGTCAGATGAGCATCATATTTAAGCCTGTAATTTTATGATGTCAGCACCACGTCAGTAGTATTTTGAAATTTTTTTAACCCCCTCTCATTGAGCTTTTCAGTTTTGCAGTTCAACTTTGGAAGGCCATATCTTGCTCATTTTTGCTCTTTTTTTGGTGTAATTTTTTTTGAAATGGGCTAGAATTTTGTGCTCTTCACAGTGGTGGAATAATTTTCTGATTTTGATGGATGTATTTTTCAAAAATTTCAGATCTTCATGGCTATACCTATCTAATCCTAGATTTTGCAACTTCAGAGGCTTCGTTTGGGGTCATACGACCTCCTTTTCAGGTGCCTTTTTTTTTAAAGTGTATAATTTTTTATTTCCTTTCATAATATGCCATTAGTTTGCAATGATTTTGAGTAGAAATTATACTTTCAGTAGTTGGTCATTTTTGGCCTATTTGGTACTTTATTTCGCTTGGATCTCAGTTTAGATCACTAGCAATATTTGTTGAAGTCTCTTATATCTTATTTTGAGAAGTTGTAAATTGAAATCAGAAGTCCACTTACCTTTTTTTGCAAGTGGCCCATTATATACGCACTAAGTATAAAGTGCCAAATCACCACTTTGGGGGGAGGTTTCTTGATTGAGTATTGGGGGGGGGGGGGGGGGTATCTTGTGTGATTGTGCTGTTGAAATGTGGCGACTGATCAACAAAGTACTATACACTCAGCACATATCCTCGTCGAGGTCTGGGGCCGGGCCGGGCCCTGAGCAAGGGTTTGGGGGCAGCAACCCCCAAGAAAAGCGGGGGTTCAGGGGAGGGAGCCCCCGAGAAAATTTTTTTTTGCCATTTTTCGTTGATGAAAACCGACAATGTAATAAAACCCTAAAAAGGTTGACTTTGTTTGTTGCCCTAAAAATGCATGTTATAAGCGGCTGGGATGTTTAAGGCATTGTGAGGTCGATGTACTATTTTTGCTGGATAATAAGAAAGATTGGACGACTGTGTATGGTGGACGTAACCCATTTTGGGTGAACCACGTTAAATCTCTGTGTTATCTGTGTTTTGTTTTATTTCTTTATCTTTTGTATTTAAATCTGCATATAATTGTTAGTTCATATTTGCTTCGGATCTGCTTGAAACCCTAACAATTGGTATCAGAGTGAGGTTTTCTGTAAATTGGCAGGACTTTCAGATTTGAGTGGGAGCAATGGAGGATTCCAAATTCAAGGTCAAAAAGTTTAACGGCCAGAATTATTAGTTATGGAAAATGCAGATGGAGGATTACCTGTATCAAAAGGATTTGTCGCAGCCATCGGAAGGAAAGGTAAAGAAAGCGACCACAATGTCAGATGAAGAGTGGGACATTTTAGATAGAAAGGCACTAGGATCCATTCGATTGTGCCTTGCACCGTCTATAGCATTCAATATAACAGAAGCAAAAATGACTGTAGATTTGATGGCGACATTGGCTAAGTTGTATGAGAAACCCTCGACTTCGAATAAGGTATTTCTTATGAAGCGTCTGTTTAATTTGAAAATGAGTGAGGGAGGATCTGTAGCGGAGCACTTGAATGAATTTAATACAATTATCAGTCAATTGTCTTCGGTAAAAATTACTTTTGCAGAAGAGGTTAGGGCTCTCTTGATTTTATGTTCTTTGCCAGAAAGCTGGAATAGCTTGGTTATGGCTGTAAGTAACTCTGTCTCTGGTAAAAATACTTTGGTATTTGATGATATTGTTAGTGTTATCCTAAGCGAGGAAATGCGAAGGAAAAGCATAGGTGAGACTCCAACATCATTGGGTAGTGTTTTGAATGTGGAGAACAGAGGAAGATCAAAGGAAAGAGGAAAAGGCTCTAAGAATGAGAAGTCATGAGGGAAGTCAAAGAAAGGATGCTCTTAATCTAGAGGAAAGAAAGATTGCTGGTACTACGGAAAGCCTGGTCATCTAAAGAAAGACTGTTGGTCTCGGAAAAACAAAGAAGGAGACAAAAATGAAAATGACAGTAAGGAAGCTAATATTGCAAGTAATACTTTACAAGATGCTTTAATCTTATGTTTGGATAATGTTAATGATTCCTGGGTAATAGATTCTAGGGCTTCATTTCATGCTACACCCCATAGAAAATATTTTCTAGATTATGTTCAAGGTGATTTTGGATAGGTATATTTGGGTGATGATGAACCCTGTCAAATTGTTAGAAAAGGAAAGATAAAGATCAAGTTGTAGAATGGAAATGACTGGTTTCTGCAGGAGGTAAGACATGTTCCTAATTTAAGAAGAAATTTAATTTCTGTAGGATAACTAGGTAGTGAAGGTTGCATAGTTACCCTCTCAGACAGTATGTGGAAGGTCGCTAAAGGATCATTAGTAATAGCTAAAGGTGCGAAGGTAGGCACATTATATCTGTGTACAGGTAACACTTACTCTACCCTAGTTGCTACAGATAAAGTTACTGCAAGGACAACAACAATAAATGTTACAAGAACAGATTTGATAATGTGGCACCATAGGCTTGGGCACATGAGTGAGAAAGTGATGAAAACCCTTCACTCCAAAAATCTATTGCCAGGACTAAAGAAGATTGATTTAGAGTTATGTGAAAACTGTGTTTATGGTAAACAGAAAAGAGTCAGATTTCTCAAGGTTGGGAAAGAGAAGAAGAGTGAGAAGTTAGAGCTTGTACATTCAGATGTATGGGGATCGGCCCAGGTATCATCTCTTGGTGGCTCTTGTTATTATGTTATTTTTATTGATGACTCAACCAGAAAAACATGGGTATATTTCCTAAAACAAAAATCAGGTGTTTTTGAAACTTTTAAGAAATGGAAAGCTTTGGTTGAGAATGAGACAGGAAAAAAGTTGAAGTGTCTCAGATCAGATAATGGAGGTGAGTATTGCAGCAAAGCATTTGAAGATTACTGCTCCTTAAATGTGATTCGAAAGCAGAAGACAGTTCTAGGAACTCCATAGGAAAATTGTGTGTCAGAGAGAATGAATAGGACTATCATGGAACGCGCGAGGAGCATGAGATTGCATGCTGGATTGCCCTTACATTTTTGGGCAGATGCTGTACATATTATTATCTATTTGATAAATAGAGGACCTTCAACCCCTTTGGATGGTGGTATTCCAGAGGAGGCATGGACTGGTAAAAAGGTAAATTATTCTTTTCTAAAAACTTTTGGTTGCGAAACTTTTATCCATGTTGATAAAGAAAACAGAACCAAGCTTGATGCTAAATCTCAGAAATGTACCTTCATTGGATATGTGATAGATGAATATGGCTATCAGTTATGGGATTTTGAAAATAAGAAAATAATTAGAAGTAGAGATGTTATATTCAATGAGAAGGTTATGTATAAAGAACAGATGCAGGAAAAGAAGCATGAACAGGACAAACAAGAAAATGAAATGCCACAGGTACCTGATGCTCAGCAACAACAGATTGTCCCACAAACTCCTACAAGTGTTAGACATTATACGAGGACAAGTAGACCCCCTGAAAGATTTTCTCCTTCTTTGTATTCTATTTTATTAACAGATTCTAGTGAGCCAGAAGAATATGAAGAAGCAATGTAGGTAGATGCCAAACAATAGTGGGAGCTAGGCATGAAAGAGGAGATGGACTCCTTGATGAAAAATAAGACTTGGGACTTAGTCTCTTTACCTACAGAAAAAAGAGCCTTTCCTAACAAATGGGTTTATCGGCTAAAGGAGGAGGAAGGAGGTCAGAAAAGATATAAGGCTAGACTTGTGGTAAAAAGTTTTGCACAGAAAAAGGGTATAGATTATGATGAAATATTTTCTCCAGTTGTAAAAATGACTTCAATTAGAATTGTACTTAGTCTTGTGGCTGTAGATGATTTACATCTTGAACAATTAGATGTCAAAACAGCTTTTCTCCATGGAGATTTGGAGGAGGAAATTTACATGTTGCAACCACATGGATATGAGGTCAAAGGTAAGGAGAACTTGGTGTGCAGGTTGAAGAAAAGTCTGTATGGCCTAAAGCAAGCACCCTGACAATGGTATTTAAAATTTGATAGTTTCATGGCTAAACATGGTTATCATAGATGTCATTCTGATCATTGTGTATATTTTAAGAGATTTGATAATGGCAGTTATATTATCCTGTTGCTTTATGTTGATGACATGCTTGTTGCTGGGTCTAACATGCAACATATAAATGAACTTAAACAGAAATTAGCCAAGTCATTTGCTATGAAGGATTTGGGTGTAGCTAAGCAAATTCTTGGTATGAGGATTACACGGGACAGGAAAAATAGAACCTTGAATTTGTCCCAAAGTGAGTATATAAAGAAGGTGTTGAAAAGATTTAACATGCAGGATGCAAAAGTAGTTAGTACACCTTTGGCTAGTCATTTCAAATTGACTAAGGAGATGTGCCCAAAGGCACAGGAAGAGGTTAATAAAATGTCTAACATCCCGTATTCATTAGTTGTTGGCAGTCTAATGTATGCAATGGTATGCACAAGGCCAGATATTGCACATGCAGTGGGAGTTGTGAGCAGGTTTATGAGTAATCCGGGTATGGAACATTGGAATGCTGTGAAATGGATTCTTCGGTATTTGAAAGGAACTACTATGAAGGCATTATGTTTCAAAGGATCTAATGCTGCTGTGAGTGGATTTGTTGACTTTGATCTAGTGGGTGATATTGATTCACAGAGGAGTACTACAGGGTATGTTTTTACTATAGGGGGAACTGCAGTCAGTTGGATTTCTACGCTGCAAAAGGTTGTTGCACTTTCAACCACTGAAGCTGAGTATGTTGCTGCTATAGAAGCCAGCAAGGAGATGATTTGGTTGCAATGTTTTCTGGAGGAATTGGGTCAAACACAAGAGGATAGCCCATTGTATACTGATAGCTAGAGTGCCATTCATCTTGTGAAGAACTCTGCTTTTCATTCAAGGACAAAGCACATTCAGCTCAGGTACCACTTCATCCGGACTATTTTGGAGGAGGGTCAGTTACGACTTGAGAAGATTCACACAAGTGAGAATCCTGTCGATATGTTCATGAAGGTAGTTCCACAGGAGAAGCTGATTTCTTCATCAGTTTCTATTGGTTTTCTTGATTGATAATTGTGGAATTTATACCAGTCAAGTCCTAGTGTTTTATCCAGTGGATGCTGCATGTACAGTGGTGTCATGTAGTATTAGTCTCCAAGTGGAAGATTGTTCGGTGTGGAGCCTGATCAGTCTCCAAGTGGGAGATTGTTGAAATGTGGTGATTGATCAGCAAAGTACTGTACACTCAGCATGTATCCTTGCTAGGGTCTGGGGGCAGGATCCCCTGAGAAATTTTTTTTTGCCATTTTTCGTTGATGAAAACCGACATTGTAATAAAACCCTAAAAAGGCCGACTTTGTTTGTTGCCCTAAAAATGCATGTTATAAGTAGTTGGGATGCTTAAGGCATTGTAAGGTTGATGTACTATTTTTGCTGGATAATAAGAAAGATTGGATGACTGTGTATGGTGGACGTAACCCATTCTGGGTGAACCACGTTAAATCTTTGTGTTATTTGTGTCCTCTTTCATTTCTTTATCTTTTGTATTTAAATCTGCATATAATTGTTAGTTCATATTTGCTTCGGATCTACTTGAAACCCTAACATGTGCCTCTCTCTATCTTGTGGTTTTTCATTTTGGTGCTATGGGTTCTCCTAAATTTCCAATTTTAACTCCTCATAATTATATATCATGGAAGATTAAGGCATGGAGTAAACTAATGGAAAAAGGACTCATTCATTATGTAAATGGAACTATTAAAACACCACCTGATCCTAAGGATGATCCTAATGCTCAAATTGAATGGCTTACTAAGAATTCTATGGAACTTGGAACTCTTAGAAAGTATGTATCATATGACCTCATTTTTCATATTGATAAGTGTACAACAATTAAAGAGGCTTGAAATATTTTTCAGAAATTGTATGGTCAAGTTGATGAGATTAAGGGCTACAAGCTTGATAGTGAACTCACAACTTTGGATCCCAAGGATTTTGATACAATCCAAGATTATGTCACAAATGCAAATGTGCTAAGAGCAAAGCTAAAGGATTGTGGAATTGACAAAAAGGATGCTCAATTGGTTTACAACTTGTTGGACAAGCTTCCATTAGAGTATGCAGCCTTTATATCTAGCTTTCACACCCATAGGTTAGCTCAAGGTTCCTCATACACTTCTCCCTCATTTGATTCATTCACAGAGATGTTGATACTTGAGCAATCTAAGTTGACCATGATGGGGATTCTCAAATCTTCAAAGTCACAAACTTTGGTGGCTAATAAAGGGAATCAAAGAAATCAAGGAAAATGCAAGAATCAAAAGCAACCTAAGTCAAAACCACAACAAGATGGAGCACAATCTTCCTCTCCACCGCAAGTTGATTCACCATTCTCACCTAAGAGGAAATCATATAAGGACAATCTTTTTTTGTGGATATTGCAAGAAGTCAAGACATGATGAACATCATTGTTATAAGAAAGATATTGATGAGTTGAAGAATCTTCTTGAGAAGAACAAAATCAACCTACCATCCAGAATGTCTACATCGACTTCTTCCAAGGATAAGGATAAAGGAAAGGATCACTCTTTTGGGACAAATAAAGGAAAGGGACAAACTCTTTGTGCTACTACAAGTCATGATCCAGGAAGATGGCTTCTAGATTCAAGGGCTCTCATCATATGGCATCTTCACAGTCCATGTTTTCTACATTTGAGCCTTACCACATGCTGCAGATTTTGATGGGCAATCATACATACATGGATGTGATTGTGAAAGGATCTATTTCCATTGGAGATAACTCCTTCAGTGATGTTTTGTGTGTACCCCACTTGACAAACAATCTTCTTTCCATCTATCAAATCACACATGGGGTAACTAGGAAAACTATGGAGTTCACACCTAATTCCATTATCATTAGAGACTTGGAGAGTTTAGAGACTTGGAGAGTGGAGATATCATTGCGACTGGGGTGGTTAATCATTCATCTTGGTTGTACTCTTTTGCACATTTTGGTTCTATTGATGAGGTTGATTCTTCCTATGTTGATGATTCAGATTTTGAGGAGAAAATTGGGCACTCGAACTTGGGGATTCTCACATGTGACCCCATTCTTAAGCCTTGCATTTCATCTCCTCCTATTGATATCACACCACCTATTGCACTTGATGATGCAATTAGTGCGACATTTTTGCCTTCTTGTGATTCCGTGCAACAGGATATTTCATGTCTTCTAGCTTCAGTATCATGGGATGCCTACTTGACAGACATTATAGGTTTTTTTGTGGAGTCCTACATTGCATATTTGGGAGACATCATTGATGACATTCATCTTCTCTTTGATGAAGATGATCCTTCTTCAATTGTTGCGAGGGAACACTCTGACCCTCTTGTGCATTCTCTACATGATCAATCTTTAGAGGTTGGCATGATTGTGGATACTTTTGTCTAGCAGTTGGAGGAGGTCTCTTTATCTTTTGAGGAGACATGTGAGTCTTTGGATATTGTTCTACATTTTTCTCCACTAGATCTTGGAGTGTCTTTTTCAACAGTGTGGCGCAGTTTACCACCTTTGGAGGGGGTAACTTTCAGCATCAACATGAGGACACTTGAGAAGTTTTTCAAAGATTTCTTTCATCATGAGATTTTTCCTACATCTTCCTTTCATGATTGGGGAGACTTCATGGATACACCTTTGGTTTTGTTTCTTCCTAAGGGGAGGAACGTGGTTCGATGTTCGTGGAGCAGTTTCTTCATTCATCATCGAGCTTCTATCATTGGTCCAGATTCCACATTGAGGGGGGATTCATAGTCTCTCTTCTTCTTCTTCTCTCATATGGGGGGGACTTTTTCCTCACATGAGATTTTGTCCTTCACATACTTCTATGAGAGTTCTTTGTATCTAGTTTTCATCTCTCTTTTGGGGGAGGGTTTTTTCCCATTGGGTTTTTCTCTCTTTCCCTGCTTTGTGAGAGATTTCATTGCATTGGTTTGCATGCATTTTCATTTGTACATGGGTACCTAACATGGCCTAGTAGCCAAGACCCATCTTGCATTGCTTAGTTGCATTGTAGACTTAAGTGTATTCCCCTAAGTTTCACTTAAGGGGGAGTGTTGGTGTAAATAATTATTCATCATGGGTATTATTACACTTTACTTAAGTTTACTTAGGATATGCATTTCATAGTAGTTTGGGTATGAGACACTTGGGTGTTTGTGCCACATTGGGATAGTGTGTGTAGGATAATTTCCACCTTTTATGGTGTTTATCTTGTTACTACTCTATCATATCCACTTATTGTGGAGTGATAATTCCACCTTCGGCGGGTGATCCATCTCATGTGGAATATTTTATTGTTTCTCCTACCTACCACAACTATTTCCTACCTACCCTTGTTTCTTATTGAACCACATGTCATGTTTGTGTGCTCACATATCCATATAGCCTTGCCTATATAAGCAGGCTCATATTCATTGTATGTAATGTTTGATGATCCAGTTGATCAGTATTTTCATCTTGATAGAATACAGTTTATTCTTATCATTATTTTGTCTCTCTATTGTATTTTTCATTGAGCCCTAGATCTTGGCAAAATCTCACACCACCTCCACTCTTCAAATTATATTTATTGTTTCATATCTCTTTTCTCAACAATATTCTTTCCAAATTCGTGTTCACTTCCCTCATGAAAACATGAATTGTTTTTTGACAAGCCACTGTATTGTTAGCACTTCTCATTTAAACAATCATTTCTATAGAAAAAGCATCCATCATCCCTAGGACATAAAAATAGATCTAGTAAGTCTCTTGATGATCTCAAAAATTGCATTGCACCACACTCCTACAATATTTCATTAGTATGCAAAGTATAATGAATATAGCATACAAGTTAATGATATATTGAAAAATCTGCATGGTATTTGCAACAAGTATTATGAATCTTAAGAGGTACACAATAAAATGCTGGTGCAGTCACTAGTAAGGAGAAACCTCAAAGAGAATAGTTTGAACTGGTCAGCAAGAGTAAACACAATGGAAACAAAAAGATATGATGGAGGCAATGCAGAACAGATTGAATTATAACATGAAAATTTATTACAACCAACTGGTAACAACTAGGTTATAGAAAACTGGCTCATAAGCCTACTAGAACATACTCAAAGTACAGAATAGGTCACAACCAAGACCTCAAATCTCAAGATCTATCATCTACAATCTATATAGCTACTTTTGTACATTCTAATACTTAATTTCAATGATATATATGATCCAAGGGGATCCAGTCGGCCTAGAAAGGGATCAAAACCCAAAGAACAAGACCTAATGTGTAAAACCAACAAGGTTGGCCTCCACCAAAGAAATCATTCCGAAAAATCCAAAGGATGAAGTGTAAATCATGGGAAAGGTCAGTCACATGCCAAGGAACATCAAAATCAACACTCAGGGCTCCACAAGCTATGGAAGAGATCTGGTAGATCACAAATGCAAATAGGTCCAGGCAATCGGTAACAGGAAACTGTCATGGAAACTGATAGTGATAACTTGCCAGAAAATGATCCAAATGCTTTGCGGTTTTGAAATAAGAAAGATGATCAAGTCTTCAAGTAAAATCCAACTCCACAGGATCTGGTGAGCCAAATCCGATACACATAGAAAAAAATGTTGAAACTACAAACAAAAAGAAAAATAGAAAGGAAAATATTTTTGGTTGATGCAAGATTGCCATGAACTGGGGATGCTCCTGCATTAGACATCTAGGGATATTGAAAAAGTGAGTCTCTCACTTTGCTGGAGTTAGAGGAAAACCAAGGTGATCTACCTCTTCCTGAGAAATCCAAGATGAGTCTTCAACTGTTCTGCCCTTCCACTTCACCAGGTACTCCTTATACTAACTGCTCTGGGTACTACGCCCAATCGTACTGTCCAAAATGTCCTGAATCTGATCCGGTTGCTTCTGGGGTAACTATTTTTGCAAGTCTACAATACTGTCTTCATTGAATTCTGGTTCATGATGCTGATGTAGGTTTTCAATATTGAATATAGGTGATATGTTCAATTCATTCGATAACTCCACTTCATACACATTTCTGGAACTGAACTTCTTCAAGATCTTACAAGGTCCAAACTTCTTCATTTGCAATTTGTTATAGGTTCCAACCGAGAATCTCTCTTTTCTCAAATACACCATCACTTCATCACCAACTTCAAATTCCTTATGTCTTTTCTTCTCATATGCTTTCTCCTAATACTTGTTATTCATGTCCTCCAAATGCTGCTTAACCTAAATATGTAGGTCCTTCATGTGATCTGCACATTCTTTTGCTTTTGAACTTCTTCGGTCTTCACTGCTAATATCCCTTAATTTTAATATACTTCTAGAATGCACTTCGGTAACAATCTCAATGGTGTTCTTTCGGTACTCTTGTTTACTGAATTATTGTAGGAAAACTTTTCTTATGCAAGAATAAAATCCCAACTTCTGGTTTTATCTCCAACTAAACATCTCAACAAATTTCTCAAGCTCTAGTTAACTACTTCTGTCTCTCCATCAGTCTATGGGTGAAAAGTAGAACTGAACTTCAAATTTGTCTCCAAAGGTAACCAACAAACTTAGTATGTCTGTCTAAAACTATACTCTTAGGTAACCCATGCTATCTCACTACCTTGAAAAATAGGTTTGCTACATGCACTACATATGATGTCTTCCTACAAGGTATGAAATAATCCATCTTAGAGAGTCTATGCACCACCACAAATATAGAATCATTCCCTCTCTATTTTTTAGGTAATCCAAGCACAAAATCCATGCTTATATCCTCCCAAGGTATTGCCGATATTGTCAAAGGTTTATACAATCCCACATTCTGACTACTCCCTTTTGCAAATTGACAAAATCTACAACTTTGCACATATTTCTTAACATCCTTATGAATCTAGAGCCAAAAGTAATGCTCACTCACCAAGGCTACTGTTTTGTCAACACCAAAATGTCTAGCTAATCCTCCACTATGTTTCTCCTTAATCAAAGTCTCCATCATAGAACTCTTAGGTATGCACAATTGAAATCCTTTGAATAATGTCTCATCTTGAATGAAATAATCCAACCACTTACTCCTATCTGCCATAATCGGTTCTTTACATGCTTTCCAAGGTTCTCCAAAATATGGGTCATCATCATACAAGGTCTTCAATTGTTCAAATCCTAACACCGTCACTCTCATCTTTGTCAGCAAATTCCTTCTCCTACTGAATGCATCAGCAACTTTGTTAGATTTCCCACTTATATGATTCAACACAAAGGTGTAACTCTGCAAAATTCCTACCCATCTCATATGTCTCTGATTAAATTTACTTTGACTATTCAAATACTGCAAGGCTTGATGATTTGTATACAACACAAATTACTTAGGCAACAAGTAATGTCTCCACTTCTTCAAGGCTTGAATTATGGCATAGAATAACTAATCATATACTAAATATCTCCTCCTAGCATCATTCAATGTCTCACTGAAATAAGCTACTCATCTCCCTTCTTGACTCAAGACTACTCCTATTGTTATTCCACTTGCATCACAATAAAAATGGAATACTTTGTTGAAATCCGATAAAGCTAACACTTGCTACTCAGTCACTTTCTACTTCAATATCTCAAAAATTTTGTTTGCTCCGGTGGTCCACTTGAATTCCTTCTTATCTCCCCTCGTGGTCTCAGTCAGAGGGTTACAAACTGAACTGAAATTTCTGATGAACTTCTAATAGAAACTAGCCAATCCATGAAATGATCTTTTACCACTCTAATGCTTTTTAGTGTAGGCCACTCAACAATTGCTTTCACCTTCTCAGGGTCCATCTTCAAACAATCAACATATATCACAAATCCCAAATAGACTAACTCTTCCTTCATGAAAGTACACTTCTTAAGATTTGTCAACTTCTCTTCTCTCAACTTCTGCAAAAATTATCTCAAATGCAACAAATGCTCCTTTTTTGTCTTATTGAAAATTAGAATGTCATCCAAATAAACAATAACAAACTTACCCAATAATTTCTTCAATACCTCATTCATCAATCTCATGAAAGTACTCGGTGCATTAGCTAACCCAAAAGGCATCACTAACCATTCATATAGTCATTTATTTGTCTTTAATGATGTCTTCCACTCATCCCCTTCTCTGGTCCTGATATGATGATATCCACTCTTCAAGTCTATCTTTGATAAGTATTTGGATCCACTCAAACAATCCATTATGTCATCCATCCTAGTCAAGGGAAACTGATATTTCACTGTGATCTTGTTTATTTCTCTGGAATCGGTACACATCCTCCATTCTCCATTCTTCTTAGGTGCTAACACCACTGGTATGTTGGTATTATGGATGACTTCATCATGTGTTGCATTGGTTTTGTCATTGATGTCAACACTTATCTTTCCGGAGGTCTACATTGTTGATTTGGCACTCTGGTTATATTAGTTTGTTGTTGAACCGACACATTGTGTTCACCGGCATGGATATTGACTTATGCACAGTCACCAGTATATGTTCATCAATAGGATATATGGTTCACCGGCAGTGATGATGACTTGTTATCATCTGGAGATCACTTGGCTATGTCGAAGACATGGATTGGATGTTTGGATTTGGCATTTTGCTTATTGGTCTAATCGGGTTGACATATTTGCCTTTACCGACAAATAGGTCTAGGTTATGGACCAGTACAATTCCAGATCAGCATGACACGATTTGGAAATGGTTTATTGATTGGATATTGTGTAAATGTATTGAGTTGACATATTGCATCACATCAAGATTTATTTGTAATTGATTTAACTATAATATCTTTAGTGAGATGACCTTACATAAAGTCTTTGGGTTTTGTATAAATAAATGTAAGATCTCATTTGAGAGATGTAATAGATGAGTGTGTGCGAATATTGAAGATCCTTGTGCAAATCACGCAGATATTATCTGAAGGTTGAAGGAAAGGATATGAAGGTGTTTGGCACTCATGGTCAGAGCTTAAAAACGATATTGAATCTAGCATTGCAGATGCTATTCTGAAGCAGTACATTGTTATTGGATTTAACCATCCAATTGTAGTCAGTGTGACTCCTATTTTGTGATTGAGCAATGAGCTCTAAGCGGTTGTCCTTTCTGCATGTGCAGACCCCATTTATAGACACTTACTATCTGCAATAGTAACATCTAATTGTGGGTAAGGTTTCCCACCATGGTTTTTTCCCTTATAGGGTTTCCACGTCAAAATATATGTGTCATGTGTTGTGGATGTTGTTTATCTTTCTGTTTCATGCATTAAGTTATACCAGTACTGCTATAATTGTTAATCCATTTTATCGGCATTAAGTTTTTTTTACCGACATTGAGTTTTAAGTTGGAATAATTTGTTTTAGGTTATAATATATTGATAACTGGTTCACAACTGATTCACCACCCCTCAGTTGTCCTTCCTGGTTCCTAACATGGTACTGCAAAAGGGCTCAGACTTTCTTTGATCAAACCTTTCTTCAACAACTCTTGCACTTGTCTATTTAGCTCTTCATTCTCTGCTAGTGTCATCTGGTGTGCAACTTTGCTAGGCAAACTAGATCCAAGAATCAAATCCATGCAATGAGTGATACTTCTTACCGGTGGTAATCCATAAAGAACATTATCTGAAATGATGTATTCATATTCTATCAATAACTTCTTTACCTCCTCTGGTTGTTCTTCTTCTGGTTCTGGTTTCTCAGACTTCTTAGGAACCAAGGCAAAACATTCATTCTCATGTCTCATTCCATATAGGAATTTCCTTCCATCCACCAAACAGATCCTATAATTCATACAAACTTCACTTTTCAAAGGCTCCTCCAAAGGTAACAAGGTTTGCTTCATCCCATTTGCAACAATAGTGTATATGTTCTTCCTCCCATCATGTATTGCTTGTCTATCAAACTGCCAAGGTCTACCCAACAAAAGGTGATAGATATCCATAGGCATAATATCACACAAAACTTCATGATAATTCCCAATTTTCAATTTCACCAAACATTTCTCACTTACCAACAAATTATGTTCATCTTGAATCCATGCTATCTGATAAGGCTTAGGGTGTTTCAATATCTCCAAGTTTAACTTATTCACCATCTCTTTTGAAACAAGATTATTTGAACTACCACTATCAATAATAACAAACAGGTTTTACCAGATACCTTACATCTGGTCTTGAAAAAATTTCTCCTCTACAAGGGCTCTTCATCTTCTCTGGTATGACACAAAACTCTCCTCTTCATCAATAGTTCTCCATCTTTCGATTTGTTAGCTGATTTGGTGGGGTTTTCTTCCACCACTGCTGATCTTCCGATGTTCTCTTCCTTCTTACCTTCGAATGCATGATGCCCTTCTCTTCCACACCTAAAAAAATTACCTCTAAATGTCTTCTTGTATTGTCTTCCTAGATTCTCATTCAGGTAGCCATCCGGTTCTCTCCTCTGGTAGAAATTTCTATCATCTTTCCGGTATGAATTACCTTCTTTGCTTACTTCCTTGTCCTTGTTATGATCTGTACAGGTTCCTCTACCTCCGGTATATCCTCTTCCTCCTTGAAATCTACCTCTGGTAAACCTTCCACCTCCACCTCTCTGCCTCTACTCATGTCTCTTATTTAGCTTTTCTTCAGCCTTCAAGGCATACTGGTAAGCTTCTTCAACACACTGTAATTTGATCAAACTGATTTCATCTTGTATAGACATCCACAATCCATTCAAATATCTTGAAAATTGTTTAGCTTCATCATCAACATGTCTGGATTTGATATTCAGCTTGTAAAATGCTTCGGTGTATTCCTTTACACTAGATTCCCTTTGTCTCAAATTCTGCAACTTTTGGAAAAGATTCACTTGATAATCAACCGGTATAAATTTTGACTTCAACTTAGCAACCATCCGATCCCAAGTCTTGATTTTATCTTTACCTCTTCTTTGTCTATCAACCTACAAATGTTCCCACCAAAGAGATGCATGACCTTTCAACTGGGTATAGGCATATTCCACCTTCCTTTCCTCTGTGATGTTCTCAAAATCAAAATACTTTTCCATCTCTGAGATCCAATCCATTAATTCATCACAATTTAACTTTCTATCATATTCCGGTGGGGTAAAATGTGGTTTAATATTAGCCCTACTCAAAACCCTCAAAAAACTCTCTTCATCCGGATCAACTACCGGTGGGTTTACTTGTTCAGCCAGGGCTTCTTCTCCTTCGTCTTCACTTACATCTTCAATATGTTGATCTCTTCTCTGTGTTATCTCCACGACTTCCAACTAGGTTTCTATCCCTCACAACATCTCCATTACAGTAGGGTCTGCATTCCCACGTGCTCCACTATTCCTAGTTCCTCTCCACACCATCTTTTGCTAGTCCTCTGGAGCTGCAGATCGGATCCACAGTTCGCGGCCCTACCAAAAAAATTATCAGGACAACTGAAAACTCGCTCTGATACCACTTGGTGCAGTTACCGGTAAGAAGAAACCTCAAAGAGATCAGTTTGAACTGGTAAGAAAGAGTAAACACAACGGAAACAAAAAGATATGATGGAGGCAATACATAAAAGATTGAATTATAACATAAAAATTGATTACAACCAACTGGTAACAACCGGGTTATAGAAAACTGGCTCATAGGCCTACTAGAACATACTCAAAGTACAACATAGGTCACAACCAGGACCTCAAATCTCAAGATCTATCATCTACACTTAGTCTATCTACTTCCATACATTCTAATGCATAATTACAATGATATAGGATCCAAGGGGATCCAATTATCCTAAAAAGGGATCAAAACCCGAAGAACAAGACCTAACGTGTAAAACCAAAAAGGTTGGCCTCGGCCAAAGAAATCCTTTTGAAAAATCCAAAGGATGAAGTGCAAATCATGTGAAAGGTCAGTCACACACCAAGGAACATCGGAATCAACACTCAGGGCTCTGCAAGCTAAGTAAGAGATCTGGTAGATCATAAATACAAATAGGTCCAGGCAACTAGTAACACGAAATTGTCAACCGGTAACAGGAAACTATCATGGAAACCGATAGCGATAACTTGCCGAAAAATAATCCAAATGCTTTGTAGTTCGGGAATAAGAAACATGATGAAGTCTTCAAGTAGAATCCAACTCCACAGGATCTGGTGAGCCAAATCTGGTGCACACAGAAAGAAATGCTGAAACTACAAACAAAAAGAGAAACGAAAAGGAAAATATTTTTGGTTGATGCAAGATTGCCATGAACTAGGGATGCTCCAACATCAAATGGCTTCAAAGATTCAAAGGCCCTTTGTGATATTTGCAAAATTGGATGTGTTTCCCAATTTTTTTTATGTACAACATTGTTTGGCTTGATTCCAAGAAATGTTTAGGATGCGGTGTGCAGTCTCGATTGCCAATTCTTAACTTTAAAACATCCTTTACATTGGGTGATACTCTAGAGTTAGAGTGCCAAAATTATTGAATTTCCTCCTTCACATTGTCAATCAACTTCTTATCAACATGTGGAAGCCTCCCACCAAAAGCCCATGTAGCATTTTGAAGAGGATCAATGATTCTTTCTCTTCTTGCAGATGCTCTATCCAAAATTTTATGATTTATATTCAAATCAACACAAGTTTGTCTCATAAAGCGAGCCTTTCTCAAATGATGGCTTACTAAGAAGGTTATAATCACTCTTTGAGTGGATCTCTTATCTTTTTCCTTTCTATAATTTCTAATAGAATTGAGAGCATTAAAAAGATATATGACAATAATAGACTTTTTCTCCATCTTCTTGTTCATACAAAACTTCAATTTGGCTAGCAAGGGTTTTATCTTTGCATCTTTAGCAAGTGAACAAAAAGTTGGCATTTCTCGGTCACTATCTTATTGCTAAACTATTGGTTGAAAAGTTGTGTAGCCCAAAACAATGGTTTGTGTTGACCCCTTGCCTTCAAGATTGCCAATAATGTTCTCATCAATTTCAAGTAACCATTTTGGGGTTCTTGAAGATCTTGAATTTGGAATTTGTCTTTCTTCCACGAGAGGGTCTTCATTTCTCATGTAATTTGATGTTACATAATGTTCACTTGGTTGAACAATTTCAGCTTCAATGTCAAAATTCCCAGATTTTCACCTTCAATGTCAATTCCCACATTTTCATTTCTAAATTCAATATCATGTTTAACATTTTAAATATCTATTTCAACATTGTCATTACCAATTTGAGTATCATGTTCAACATTTCCACTATCAATATCTACATTTTCATTTTAAATAACTTGCTAACCATTTCAAATTCAATTTCCTCTTCACTTTAAGTAACATTTGCAAAGGCTTTACCAATATTTGACATAACTTGTCTTCTCCTCTTATGACCTTCTCTATCTATTTGTCTATATACTTCAATTTGTTCATTTGAAATATTTCTTTTACGTTTCTGCTTTCGACGGTTGTTGCTCCCCATTATACCTCCACAAAGATTCTCTAAAATAATTCCCAATGACAAATTTGTCTAGAATAATCTAAAAAAAGTAGAATTTTGTCATTGTATGTCTCAAAACCCATGTTTGTTGTCTACAAAAAGAATGTAGGGACTGTTGGAATGCACCAAATGATCCACAACCCTATTTTGTGTGGACCACATATCGGATATCCGATACCTAAATGTTTTTTTTTATATGGACACCAAAATTTTCATTGGCAACCAACATTTCTACCTTGGGGCCCAAATGCAAAGAGATCAAATATTGGATAAAGATTCGATATCCAATTTCTTCCCATATAGGAAAAGTTAGAGAGATAAAGGGGATATAGGGAGAGGGATATGGAGAGAGAGAGAGAGAGAGAGAGAGAGAGAGAGAGAGAGAGAGAGAGAGAGTCATATACAAATCATAAATAGATCTCAACTCTCTTTCATGTAGCGCATTCCTCTTGCATTTATTTCAGAGTTCATAGATGAGAAAGACAATCATATGCAAATCATAAATAGTGCTCAACTCTCTTTCATGTAGCACCTTCCTCCTGCATTTATTTTATAGTTCATAGATGAGAAAGACAATCATATGCAAATCATAAACAATGCTCATCTCTCTTTCATGTAGCACATTCCTCCTGCATTTGTTTCATAGTTCATAGATGAGAAAGACAATCATATGCAAAATATAAACAATGCTCAACTCTATTTTATGTACCACAATCCTCTTGCATTTATTTCATAGTTTATAGATGAGAAAGACAATCATATGCTCTCCCATATGGTGTTGCAAAGCCCAAATGGACAAGACTGTGAGTTGGAGTTAAAGAATGCAAATCATAAACTAGAATTTGGACGTGGTTGGAATTTTCTTTCCAAATATCACAATTTGAAAATGGGAGATTTTGTTGTGTTCAAATACATAAAGAAGTTGTATGTGGAGGTTGATATGTTTAGACGATCTGGGTGTGTGAAAAACATCAGTGCTTGTCATTTTGAGGAAACAAAGATTGTTTCAAGTAAGAGATGCTCTTATAACAAAATATGCACTTTAGCTCAATTTTTTATTTGTCATTTGTCATTACCAAGCATCCATGTTATGATTACTAAGCATCCCTTTCCAACCCCCCCCCCCCCCCTCTCTCTCTCTCTCAAGTTCCCCTTCTCTTCTTATCCCCCCCTCTCTTTCTCTCTCCCCCCTCACCCTCTCCCTCTCCCCCCCCTTCTCTCCCTATCCTAAACAAGGTGTCGGATATTGGATATTATCCGATATCTTTTATTATTAATATATTATTAAAATATTAATAATATATATATATATTTATATATTATAATATTAATATATATATTATAATATTAATATATATATTATAATATATATATCTATATATATTTATATATTATAATATTAATATATATATAATATATATTATATATTAATATTATAATATATTACATGTTAATTATTAATATATTATATACGAATATATTAATACTATACAATATATAATAATATACTATATATTATTAATTATATTTATAATAAAAAATTATTAAAATCGGATATCAAATTAATATTCGATATCCAATTTATTTTTGACAAAAAATTGAAATCTTGATAGTTGGCTTGAGATTGCATTTGGATTAGACTAGGAAATGCCAAACTTGGAAAGTCAACAAAAAAACATGTTTTTTGAGTGTTCCTTGCTTCTCCAGACTTCGCTTTGGTGGCTGACGATTTTTTTTAAGGACATTCTCAACTTTCCGACAATATAAGGTTTACCTTATTTTGACTTTAATAAGTAATTATTATTGATTTTCTAATTCAATTTTGACTAAAGTTTTGATTGATAGGCTGATTGAAAAACATCCATAACTTTCAAACAATATCACATTTTTTGAATCCAAAACGTGCATCACATGTTCTATGCTTCGCTTGATATAGGATAAAAAATAAATCAATTGAATTTCATAAAGTTTTGACCAAGTTAAGGTGGTTAGACATATGAGTTTTTATATTTATGAAAAGTTTCAGTAAAAAATTCATAATTAATTATTTACTTCAAAAATAATTGCAAAAAAATATTTGTCACATCCGAACATGAGTCTCTTACTTATATTTGAAATCTTATTAAAAATATTATGATTTTATTGTGGTTAGGATGGTCAGACATACACCTACTTCTTATCTTTTTCTTGAAATTTTAGTACTACTGCATTGAAATTTTAAATTTTTGTCAAATAGATGTTTTTAATTTTTTTATCAGGAAACATATAGTAGCTTGGATGATGATAAAGACAAGAATCAAGGGGATTTTGACCCCTGTAAGAAGACTAGGGGAAATTTGAAAAAGAAAGTTGCCACCCAAAGTACGAACTACAAGGAGCTGAGGTTTGTTGCTGATAATATGAGTCTCCTGGAGGTGGAGGTAGCTGAGACCCTTAAGAACCTTATGTAGTTTATGTCCTCTATTTATTTGGTGTTGTCTCTTTTTTATTGTTGGTTTGTGGTTCGTTGCTCATTTGGTTTTTTGATGGGTCTTTGGCTGCCATATGTATTGTTCTATCTTCTGTAGCTTGTTTTGTTTTGGATTTTGTTCTGATTTTTTTATTCTAATCCTTTTAGAATCTTACTTGTAAAGGGTTTTAGGGCCCCTTCAAATCCTTTTTTTCCTTAATCCAAAAAATAGTAGCTTTGAAGCTACATTCAATTTGCTATAGATTCTATTTTTTTATATTTTTAAAATAATGTTCATAACTTATTCAAATTTTAACGTCAAGTTGCCTAACTCTATTTTTTTGAAATTTCATTGCCACTTAAGGGCTTTTTTTGATCCACCACATGACCCTACACATACCCTCAACATAAGGTGCAAATCCTAGTTGCATTAAGGCATTCTATGCATTTTGATGCCATGTATTGTAGTTGTATGGTGTTAGCAATAAAAATTTAAATGGACCCATTTGAAGGAAAATAAAGCACAAGTGAAAAATATGCTCAAGCACAAGTACACCAAGAGCCCCCCCTGATTCACTCAAGTAAAGGATCCTCTCGCCACCCACCCCTACCCCCTCAAAAAAAAATCATTTGGCACTTTATTTTTAGTGCTATTACAATTACCACCAATAAGAAACACTAAGTGGATTGGACTTCAATGCTTTTACAAATACTCATGAAAGTATGAATTTGATATAAAACCAAGTAAAATAATCAACACCGTTATAATGTACATGAAAAGTATGCACTCTAAAAAAAAATCATATTAATTCAAACTCATATGCAAAATTTATGCAACTTTGAAGTTTGTAAAATGAAAACAAAGTAGTTTCATGTATGAGAAAAAGAAATTTTTTTAAAAAGTGTGCATTAAAATTGAAAAACATCTTCAGCATCATGTAGAGCACAAAAAATTAGCCAAAAAAATAAAATAATTGCACTAAAATCAGAGGTTGGGAGCTTGAGTTATGCGCTATCAAAGTTGATCTTAAAACTGTAAGTTATGGCTGATTGAAAAACATCCATAACTTTCAAACGGTATCACATTTTTTGAATCCAAAACGTGCATCAGATTTTATGCTTTGCCTGATATAGGATTATAAATAAATTAATTGAATTCCATAAATTTTTGACCAAGTTAAGGTGGTTAGACATACGAGTTTTTTATATTTATGAAAAGTTTTAGTAAAAAATTCATAATTAATTATTTACTTCAAAAAAATTATTAAAAAATATGTGTCACATCCAAACATGAGTCTATTACTTATATTTGAAATCTTATAAAAAATATTATGATTTGATTGTGGTTATGATGATCAGACATACACCTACTTCTTATCTTTTTCCTGAAATTTTAGTACTATTGCATTGAAATTTCAAATTTTTGTAAAATAGATTTTTAAAATTTTTTTTAACAGGAAACAAATAGTAGCTTGGATGATGATAAAGACAAGAATCAGGGGGATTCTTTCCCTTGTAAGAAGACTAGGGGAAATTTGAAAAAGAAAGTTGCCACCCAAAGTGTAGACTACAAGGAGCTGAGGTCTGTTGCTAATAATATGAGTCTCCTAGAGGTAGAGGTAGTTGAGACCCTTAAGAACCTTATGTAGTTTTTGTCCTCTATTTCTTTGGTGCTGTCTCTTTTTTATTACTAGTCTGTGGTTCGTTGCTCGTCTAGATTTTTGCTGGGTCTTTGGCTGCCATATGTTTTGTTCTATCTTCTACAACCTGTTTTGTTTTGGATTTTGTTCTGATGTTTTGATTCTAATCCTTTTAGAATCTTATTTGTAAAGGGTTTCAGGGCTCCTTCAAAACCTATTTTTTTCCTTAATCTAAAAAATAGTAGCTTTGAAACTAAATTCAATTTTCTACAGATTCCATTCTTACATATTTTTAAAATAATGTTCATAACTTATTCAAAATTTAACATCAAGTTGCCTAAATCTATTTTTCTAAAATTTCATTGCCACTTAAGGGCTTGTTTTGACCCACCATGATCCTGCACATACCCTCAACATAAGGTGCAAACCCTAGTTGCATTAAGGCATTCTATGCATTTTGATGCCATGTATTGTAGTTGTATGGTGTTAGCAATAAAAAATTAAATGGACCCATTTGAAGGAAAATAAAGCACAATTTTAAAAGATGCTCAAGCACAAGTACACCAAGAGCCCCCCCCTGATTCACTCAAGTAAAGGATCCTCTCGCCAGCTGCCCCTACCCCCCCCCCCGAAAAATGATTTGACACTTTTTTTTTAGTGCTATTACAATTACCACCAATAACAAACACTAAGTGGATTTGAATTCAATGCTTTTACAAATACTCATGAAAGTATGAATTTGATATAAAACCAAGTAAAATAATCAACACCATTATAATGTACATGAAAAGTATGCACTTTTAAAAAAAATCATATTAATTCAAAGTCATATGCAAAATTTATGCAACTTTGAAGTTTGTAAAATGAAAACAAGGTAGTTTCATGTATGAGAATATGAAAATTCTTAAAAAAAATGTGCACTAAAATTGAAAAACATCTTCACCATCATGTAGAGCACAAAAAGATAGCCAAAATAAATAAAAAATTGCACTAAAATCAGAGGTCGAGAGCTTGAGTTATGCGCTGTCAAAGTTGATCTTAAAACTTATGTGTCAAGATCCAATTTTTTTTTCTTCAAAAAATTTAGCTACTACTAAATTTAGCCAATCTTCAAATATAGAAGCCTCCAAATATTTAAAACCTTCACCAAAGAATTCTAGCCAAATATACAACTTTGTTACTCTTAGAAAATGGTCAAATATACGGTAAGATTTGACATCAAGGACAAATCTGAAAGCAAAGATTAAAAATAAAATATAGTAATTGCTTTGACACGGCTTAAACTTTCGGTCCAATGAAAACTTAATGTTTAAAACTTTATCATAAAATCTTTTGACTTTAAATAGCTCAACTATAAAAAAATTATCATAAAAGCTTTAGACTTTATAGCTCCACTTGTAAAAATTTATCATAAAAGCTTTATATTGAAATTAAATGTGTTTCCGTGTGAAGACTTAATTTCAACACGTGATCTCATAAATGTGTTGACTTTATTTCTCTCTCTTTTTTGATTTTAAAAAGGTAAAACATTAACTCTTTTCTTTATTTTATTGAAAAAAGTTAAAACCTTAACTTTTTGAAAAAATCATTAAAAGATGAATGAATTTTTGAGAAATAAAGTTGCTTCACCTGGTAAATTTGTCAAAATTCAACTATTTGAAAGTTGATTTTAAAGAACTCCCCACTTCAAACCTTGAAGATTTGACCTCCAGTGTTCAAATTAGGGGAAATAAAGAGTTGACTTGACTTTATCAATTACACTAAACTCAATTTTGAGCTCAAAATTTCTCGACGAAGCTTCAAATGACTTGTAACTGATAAGTCAAAGTATGAACCCCTCTAGAAATGGGTATTTTCTTCACAATTTTCTGATTCTCTTGGTCATCCAAGGATGCAAGAGAAGAGCATACTTATGTGTTGAAAAATAATAGCTCTACACCCCTAGATTTCTCAATTTGCAACAATTTTGATGCCATGTGATAATTGGCTTAATAGCCTATCCAAGATGCAAATGAATGAAGAAAAGAAAATATAGAAATTAGGAATGAGAAAGAATAAACTACATTCCACTCAAGAGAATGCAAGCTAACAATGAGCTTTAGAAGTAAGAATTCAAAGGGAATCCCTTGGTTATATAGGCGAAGGGAAGAGATAAGATATCATTTAAGATTATGACAAGTGTCTAAATCTTATGATATGAGACATAAACTAGATTTAAGTATCATAAGATTGTGAGAAGCATTTTAATCTTATGAAATGAGACAAAAATTGGTAAATATCACATGTAGACCCTAAGTAAACTTAAGTTTAATAAGATGTGAAAATGACCTAAGATGGATAACTATATGAACTAGTTAGATAAAGTACCATATTCACACTAACAATTACTATAGCTCCATATGATACTCTTGAGTTGGATTAGAGTGTACTCCAAAGTTGACTATCATAGATGATTTTGTGAAGCTCTTAAACATAGTGAGGTCTTGTTAAGATAACATGATGGTACCCTTTTTTTTTCACAAAATTGTTCGAGGTTCCCTTTTTATCTTGCAAGTTATGTGACGAGTGGAATAATGTTGGGATTAATGTGTGATACACCTTGCAAGTATTGATAGCAAAAATATTTATTTGTTTGTATTTATGAATTATTTTATCTTCATTTTGGAAATGAGGTGTGATCCTCATGGCCTGGCCTTTATGCCATATGTATTCATTTGTATGATGTGTATGTATGAAGTTGTAAGAGAAGCTAATGTCATTTTCCATTGTAAAAATGTGAGAGTTACTTATAAAAGATTCTATGGGAAGAGGAGAGTTACATAGTGGGCGAAGACATTGGAAAAACATTATGATAGTTTATGAAACATTTTATAAAACATATTTGAATGGGATAATAAAGCCAAAACGACACACCCAAGTTGGTGAGTGGAATATGAAACAATTATGATATTTTATGACATAACCATTTTAGCCTATTAGACACATCATGAAGGGATACATTAGAATTTGGGCCATGAACATTAGGCACCATTCTTCCCTTGGTTGGCTCATGGTTTTCCAAAAACAACTTATGGATTTCTTGTTGGTGTTTGTCTATTTATTTGGATGTTTGAGTTGAGATGTTTGAAGAGTTTTTGTTGCAATCTTACATTGCTAGTTATCCTCCAAAGGAGTAAGATGATTTTATCCCTATCAAGACATGATGCTAGAAGTGTATTATAACTAGATTATATGTTATTTAATAATACACCAGCTCTATGATTTGGAGAGAGATTTATTACCCAAAATGGTTTTCCCATGCATATCACTATTTCTTCTCTTTTGTCTGTACATCTTCTTTTCTTCTACATTCTTGTTCTTGAAGTGTTAATTTTATTTTTCTTATTTTTTTCATAGATTTGTGGTCTTCTTTTAATTCCTCTAGGGGTTAATGTGGGGAATAAGTTTGTGTCCCGATTCCACTTTAGAGGCATAGTTTTGCATGTAGTTATATTAAGATTTTTGGTTGGCAAAACTTATGGTAGTCGAGGTGGACACTAGGTATTTACCTAACACTAATATCTTTAAAAAATATGTTCTAAAAAGATCAAATGAATGCCTTAGAATATATAAATTGAACATTTTTCACCTTGTTCATATATGTGCCTACAAAATGTGTTAGGACACTTAGGGCACATAATTAAACCTAGACTAGTGAAAGTGTATTGATACATGGAATGGAGCCTTAAGCAACAAAAGTGAGCTAGCTAAAATTTAATAACTAGAATTTTCTCACCTTACCTTGTTTAAAAGCTATGTTGAAGTGGGGTGCCACATACAACACTTGGGAACTTGTTATGCAAGGGTTACGTTCTCTTCAATCAACTGCCTAGGACAATTAATTAGATGGTAATAGACCACGTTTAAAGAATAGGTAAAGTTACAATAGGTCTAAGATTATGATGCAAGTTGATGACACAATTAAGGTGTTCTATGATCTTGATGTGATTCTCTCATATGAATGCTCTTCTAATGACTCCTAAACAATAAAAATGAATTATAATTATTCCTTAACTACACCACCCTATTATACGATTTAAAATATATTATATTTTATTCAAATCTTTTAATAAATAAGTGATATATTAATTATATAAAGCAAGTTTATTACACATTTTAAAAAAATAGATCGAAGAGGTCAACTTATATTAACTAATGAAAGAGAAATACAAAACATCTAATTCAAAAATATCAATTTAAAATTTTGAAGTTCAAATCAAAATGATAAATATAACTAGATACAAAGTCAAATAAATGAATGATGATAGCGATAGACTAGAAAAGAATTGCTTACCAACCTTCACACAAAATATATTATTCTATCCCTTAAAGTATTAAAAAAAGTCTAGTTATTGTTAACTATATCATGAGAGATAAGGATATGTGCATACCATATTCACCAAAGTTTTTTATATGGCCCTCCTTTAGTTATCACTATTTTTTCATAATAATTATTAAATGGTTTGATTTTGGTGAGTCCGGGGCTTTCCGACCGTACCCATCTCTATCAAAATTCTTTTTTCTGAATTGAATTCCATCCACCGACTTTTCAAAATGATTTTATTCTTCAATACAAACTGGATGAAAAGACTGCATAAAGGTGTTGAAGGTGATCTAGAAATTACACTACATCCAAATGAGTTCGCTGATATTAACGACTTTATCAAGATTGCGTGAAAAGGAAGCTACAATCAAACGGTCAAAAGTCTACTTACTCCGTGTAAATGGAATCGTCGAAAACGGTCACTTTTAAAGTAAAGACAAGCTTTAGAGCATTTCTAAATATGGACAAGTTTGATTTGGAGAGCTTTTATCATTTCTGTCAAGTCATGCACTCACATATTCACACACCATTAAGCTTGCAACCCCACCAGATTTGGCATTGTCTCAACAGTATATAGCTTTTTCAGATGGACAAATCAAAATTGGTTGGTTAAGAGGATGATTTTAAGTCAAGGGTTGGTATAATTTCAACATCATTCAAAATTATATTAAGTAAAAGTTTTTTTAATATTTATATTGATTAGAATTGATTGTGTTGTCTGTATTGAAATTAGTTGATTTATTTTAGTTTGAAATTATTCTAGAATACTATACAATTTCTTAGATAGAATCTTTGCGAAAAATATAAGTTTGATTTTGAGAGCATTTATCATTATTGTGAGGATATGCAAACAACACGTTCCGGACCAGATTTGAAGTCAATTGACATTGTCTTAACAGTACCTAGGTCTAATAGAATTGGTTGTGTTGTATTGTTGAAAATAGTCGATTTATCCAACCGTCGCCTTAAAAAATACAATTCTTTTTAATTTTAGTTTTGAAATTATTTATGGAGTACTTTATTTAAACATAAAATGCTTCCGAAGTCAAACAATACTTGTAGAGTACAATTTCTTAAATAAAATCTTCCACTAAAATACAAAGAGAAAACTTTTTCACTTTTTCATGTGGTCATTCCTCAATTCTAAGTTGGTATGTTATAATTTTTATTTGAGTAAAAATAATATTAGATTAAACATCATTTACAAACATACTGATATGATATAATTTTGATGCAAGTCAAAAAAATATTGAATAAAAATCATTTAGAGATACACATGTAGTAGAATTGGTTACATTGTAATGTCAAGTCTTTTTATACAACTGTATCATGATGACTTTCTTTTAAAACTATTTCTGAAGTCAAACAATCAATGGCAATTTTATAAGTACAATCTAATGAAAATATTTTTTTAATAAAATAAAAAGAAAAACCTTTCATTTGATATTTACTATCAAGAAAATTAGACACATCAATTTTAAGTTGTTGGTTTGTTATAATTTTGATACAGTAAAAAAATATCAACTCATACATATACATAATAAAATTAATTAGATCTACAATATTAAAATTAAAATCTTTTTATACAACTATATAGAAAATAAGTACACTATTATATAATTTTTTCCAAGAAAACTTTCACTTTATTATTTGGTACCGACCACCGACAAAACTGGATTGATTGGCAATGCAGTTTAAAAAAAAAATAATAATAAATATAACTTGTCGGTGTTATTGGATGAAAATTGGAGCATGTAATCTTCCATTTAGCGGCGGTAGAGTTTGACAAATAGAATGCTCCGCATTCTTCTCCGCTAAATTTCTTCCCACCAATTAATATCTTTTGCGTAGAAGGTGGGGAACATATCAGCAGACGAATATTGACATTTTAAAATCTTCTAGAAGGATACGTATTTGTTTAATTTGCACGTTTTAAGATTATGTATAAAAAATAATCATCGTTCATCGTGTACCGTTAAGGCTTTTCAGGGTATTATTCAGTGTCAAATATAAAAATTGAGGTGAATTAATTAAAAGCTAACGGAATCGTTGACTAATGGATTATGTATTAACAGCATTAATTATCTATAAAAAATAAAATTTATAGATATAAAAATTAGTCTGGGTTAGTGCTCCGTTTAAGTTGGAGTTATATTGATATTTGTATTAATAGAATGCAATAATTTTTGATAAAACAAACAAAAATTCTTCTATGAGAGATGCAACATAAGAGTGTGAGTAAAATAATAGGATAGGCATTCACATTATGATACATCTCTACTATACATAAAATAGGTCATAAAATAGGTATGTATCAATTATAAATTACTTAAAAAGATAATTAATAATCATAAATATGTTTACTGTACCATCAATCATGTAAATCAATGAATAATTATCTTATTTTAATTTATCAAATAATTTCATAAGAAGATATAGATATAGTGTGAATCAAAATTGTATATACGATTAAATAAATATTATTTATAATTTATAATTTACACATAATTTCTCAAAAATATTATAGAATAAATGATATGTACACATATTAAAATAGCATTTATAAATGTTAATCACTAATTAGTATGAATCTATCCACCCTTAATAAAAAATGTTTTACAATATGATGAAACTAAGAGATTAATTCATATTAGAAATTTGTGTAAAAAAAGATTCTATATTTTACACCAAATTTGTTTTCTTAAAATTATTTCATAATTAAAATTAAATAAAATTAATAAATATTAAAAACATAAATTGAAAAATTGAAATAGAGATTAATAATATTTGGACTATCCTCTACATTCAAGGGGTAAGAGGAAAACAATATAAACAAGGAGGATAGAGAAGTAGATAAGGATCATTGATTTCCTCTAGATTTATGAAATTAATTATTGATGGGACTTCTAAAATAAATTCAAACAAAGTAAATGAAAGTTTGATTCCAGAGACACAAAATTAATTATTGATGGGGCTTTTAAAATAAATATAAGCAAACTGAATAGAGGTTTGATTTCAAGAAACACATATTACAAGATATTATATGGTGGTCCATTATTATTATTCTTTGTAAATAAAATAAACAATGAGACAAAATTGGAAGCATTAATAATAGGGATGGATATTATAGCTTTTCTATATTATAGAAATATGATAGTAGAAGGAGTAATAAATGCTTTCAAGAAAGGATTTAATGTAATTTAGTATTTATATAATCTTGTGGATGAAGTGTAAGTGTAAGGTTTAAAATATAATTCACGTCTATAAATAGTTGTAGCTACTATCAAAAAATAAATGTAATACATAACTATTGAGTTAATATGGATAAAATATAAGATCTTTCTATGGATGAATATAGAAGTAATGTTTCTATTTGATTTGATTTAAAAAAATATACACATAGTCCCTCACATAATCATATTATAATTTTTATAATTTTCTCAAATATCTAAATGGTATTAAATCCTTTATACATAAAATTGGGTGGGACAAAAATATTTTGAAATTTAATATTTTGGATTATAAGGATGTCGTGTGTGATGCTTTAGGAAATTAAAATTTGTTATCATATTTGATTGGTGTATAATTTGACCCCTTTGTGAGTAAGGTCTATATAGTAGCATTTATGGATTGTAGATGTAAGGTCTAGTAAGGAGAGGATTTTGTGGTGGATCATGAGGATTTAGCATTATATCATGAGAGATGAGGAGCCATTTGAAATTGAAAATTTTTATTGGTTTTTTATTATGATTATTTTTTCATTGTTTATCTTCTTTTATAGTTACATATGTTTTAGATATTTTGAATATAAGATTAGTTTCAATAGAATTTTCTTTTGAGATCTTATTGTAATGAATTTTGTTGAGTTTTAAGTGAGAGAATTTTATAAAAATCATGGCTATTATATCTAAAAATAATAATATTTGAACTATTTAAAATTAGGAATCATGAAGATATCCTAATTTTTTTTCCATCTAAAAATATCTTTTAACATCTAACTTCAAAACATACTTTTTGATATTTGTATTTTATACATGTCACAATTTGAAGTTGTATGAATCTTTTAATAGCTTTCAATATCTTTGATTTTTTCTTCTTGTAAAATTCATTATCTCAAATTCAATATTAATAGTTAAGAAAATGTCAATCACATATATAAGAAAATTAAGTGAAAGGTCCTTATAAAAATCACGACTATCATATTTAAAAACAATAAAATTTGAACTATTTAAAATTAGGAAATATGAAGTTATTTCAAAGTTGTTTCCATCTCAAAATATCTCTTAACATTTAATTCCAAATTATGCTTTTTGACATTTGTATTTTATGCATGCCACAATTTGAAGTTGTACGGATCTTTTGATAACTTTCAATATCTTTGATTTTTTCTTCTTGTAAACTTCGATATCTCAAGAACAATATTAATAGTTAAGAAAATGTCACACACACAAAATTTAAGGGAGAGGTCCTTATAAAAATCATGACTATTATATCTAAAAACATTAATATTTGAACTATTTAAAATTAGAAATTGTGAAGTTATTTCGAAGTTGTTTCCATCTAAAAAATATCTCTTAACATTTATCTCCAAAATTTACATATTGACATTTGTATTTTATAAATGTCACAATTTGAAGTTGTATGAATCTTTTGATACCTTTCAATATCTTTGAATTTGTCTTCTCATAAACTTCATTATATCATAATCAATATTAATACTTAAGAAATTTCAATCACATATATATGTAATTTAAATTATAATTAATATTACATAAATTGATATAAATAATTATTTAAAATAATATATATAATTAAACACATTGATTGTTGTAACATCGTAAATTGCGCTCCATGCAATTTCATGCTACATAAGTGCCTTCACTTTATATTGATTGGAGAAACCCTTTATCTTTTGTTTTCTCATCCGCTCAGCTTGCCTTGTTAGCCTCACTTTTGTCCTTTCTCTAACCCTGTTGACTATAAGACTTGTGGACAACAACAACATGTCACAGAAACACCTACACATCGTGGTAGCATCCCATGAAGATGTAGTTCAAAGGTGGCTACTGGAGTATTACACCTACGATTGGTAGAGGTTGTAATGCCTTCTATAGCATGCATTGGTGTCATGTTCACTTCCAAGTTGTCTATCTTGTCTTTTTGGGCTTCATTTTGGTCTCTTTGGCATTTGAATGAATCTCTCTAGCAATTTGATCAATCTTAGAAATATTCTCACACATATTTTTGTTCTCTCACATTTTGAAGCTTTCTCTTGGCTCTCTTCATTACTTCATGCTTGAGACCCCATCACCATCATCACGACTTCATATTTCAAGGGGGTTCAATGTTTCTTCTTCTCTCCAGCAAGCTCTCTGCTTTTTGGGTGTGGAAGGGGAGTTTCTTCCCTTTTTTTTTTCTATTTATCATCTTATCTATCTCCATAACATATCTAGTATCTCTTTTATTTTGTATCTCATTTATTGGTTTATTCATTATCTATCTTGATTGTTTTTGGAGGTGGAAACACTGAAATGAGGGTCTAACTATGATAGACCTCTAAAACATAGCTCCGACATTTTTGTCTCTTTGTTTTGTGTGTAGGTTGCTGAAGAAAGGGCTATCTTTGTTGGAGGCTCATTTGTGGACTTGTTGTATCATATTCTTCCTTTCCCTTGCCTTTTTACATCTCATTTACATTTAGTTTAATTTTTGTTGTGCATTTATCATGCTTAGAACACATTAAAACTTATATTTAGTCGCTTTGTATTTTTTGGTATGGAACTTCATACTCTACTCGTATGGGGTGCCAGTGTGCCACATTGTCATCCATGACCTGCATGTGCGTCCTTGGGCAAAGAGTTAAAGGAGGTCACTAGAAGATCTCTATGACATTCCCTTTTAGATTCTATAATTAGAACCTTGTGATCTACTGACACTTAACAACTATCACACTTTGTGCTTATCCTGAGTGAAGAGGTAGATTGAGTGAGTCATTGAGAAGTTACCAAAGGCCTTTCAAAGTGGTTCGCTTTTTCCCCACTACAATTGTAAAAATCAATTGAAAAAGAAAATTATTATATTTTTGATCGAATATTTATTTTAATTTATTATATCAAACAAATATTCTTTTTAATTGAATATTGATTACAAATATCTTGCTCATATGAGCATCAACATTAGACCAATACAAAAGAGTTCCTATTTAGAAATTCACATTTTTTTTAGAAACCAATTATGAAACACAAAGAGTTCCAACTTAGAATTCTACTTTAGATGCCTTATGAAGAATTTAATTGGATCTCCACAATGAAAATTCAATGTTTTAATCAATTAAGCTCAATGCCTTAAACACCAAACAAATGTTGCAAATCAGTTTTATGTTAATTATAATAAGAATAATATCAAAATTGAAAGACTATATTAAATTAACGAAATTCAAATAGGAAAGGACTATTTTAGTTTTGAGGACATGCTAATCATTTTAATCTTGTTTAATGTTTATCCTGTACCTGCCTGATAATTTTCGCTCACCTGAAAACAGCTAGGAAAATGCTCTAGAACAATTATATAACAATACTGACAGCAACGTGCTAAGCATTTAATAACAATGAGTCATATAAAAAAGCCAGGCCCAAATAAGCCAAAGAACCAGAATATTCAGAATAATCATGATCTAACCAGATTTATAATGTCATTACATTTTGAGCCACGTTAAATGAGTAAAAAGAAAAGGATATTATATCCTTAAAAAAAGCCAATAATGCGAACAGCATTACCAAAAATAAAGGGATGGAACAAGGCTATGAATGCCTTAGAAAAAAATTCCCTCTGAAACAAACGGCTGCTGCAAGCAATTTTGTACATGAATGACATGACTCTGATAAAAAGATTTCACGCTAAACTTATACAAGAAAATTATTCTTCAGTCCTGTCTGCATACATCAGACACTAGAGGTTTTATTGTTGCTTCATTTAATGACCACAGTTACATTTCTAGGCCATGTTATTGAAGAGAGCCTTTAAAGCCTTCACTATTTCTGTCACACTCAAATCACACGCTTCTTCCATCTGCCACCAAAGATAATGAATTGGGTCAGTCAATTTAATGCAGATAGAAACACCCAATTGAGATCTATCTTCTTTGGGTTAGACAGATGAAGCGATGTAAATGAAAAACATTGAGAATTTATAGTAAACCTAAATAGTCATTGAAAATCTTTTAAAAGCTGACTGAAGCATTTCAGAAGCAATCATGCGATCATAATTGCATTGTAAAAGTCATCTGTATTTTGTGTCATGTTACCTGAACAGTAAAAGTTAAGTCGAGGGTTGTCTCTGTGAAAGATAGAATACTGGCATTCATGACAGTGAGATCAAGCCTTTCAAGCTCTGCAAGGGACTTTACCAGCAGTCCTTTTCTCTTCTCGCAATGGATTCGAATTAGAATGTTTTTGTTCACTTGTCGAGCCTCGATTTCTGGTGTAAACACCCCTTCTGGACCATTTTCCACAGCAGAGGGAGAATTAGAAGAGGAAGCTGAAGAAAGTTTGTCGTCCTCGGGATTCGAAACCAGCTCCACCTTCTTCACATACACCACGGACTGCACAGTTTTCTTAGGACCCTGTTCCTCCATTACCTTCACCTTCTCCTGCAACTGCTTCACATACTTTATGGCATCCCCCAGAACAGAGGCCTTATCCATCTGTCATAAAACCAAAACTATGAACCAACCAAAAACCATAAATTTTACAGCACATGATTGAAAATTTGAATTGGAATTTAAGGATGAAATTATTGGTGTTACCTTCTTGAGGCCAGGAACAATGGCAGAGAGAGCGATGAATCTCTGGCTAAGCTTTTCCCGCCGCTTCCTCTCAGCCAGGATGTGATCCTGAGTATGACTCGTTACTTGCTTTATCACATTGGAGTGTGGCTTGTTTCCCTGATTCTGCCTAAACATCTTGGCTGGGGCAGACGAAATGTTAAGGGCACTTGTGTCCACAGAATTAGAAATGTTTGAGATGCAGCTTTCCACAGGGATTTCGCCATTAATGGTGGGCGTGTTTGGGGCCGCATTAACATTAGTGCAGTCAGATTTGTCCTTGAGCTTCAACAGGTTTCTTATGTAATTCTCCAGCGGAGAATTAATCTGTTGGCAATTGGATACGTAAACAGAGGGAGCTGTGGAAACCTTGCCTGAAAACTGTGGCTGCCCATGCCCACGAGATGAACTGGAATCCCAGTTGATTGTTTTTATCTGTTTCGTAGGCCTCTCGTAATAAGAACCACTTTCACACGGCCTTGTCCGAACTCCCACCTGCGAAAGCTTTGTATTATTGCTAGGATAGGAAAGAGTGTCCAGATCCAAGTTATTATTATTGTTCTGGTATCCCATTAGAGCCGCAAGCTGCTCTGCAGTTGGCTCGTATACATTGCTGTTGTTCTGCATTACTTGCAGCGGATCATCCATCGTCTGTAACAAACAATAATCCAAATAATTTCTCATTTTCACCTTTTTTTAAGTGCATATCAATTATAACAAAACAAATATCTTGTTCATTCAAACACCAATATAAGATCAATATAACATAATAGAAATTATTTATGGAAGAAGATCAAGAGTAGCTATTTAGAAAATCATTTTTAGTTAGAAACCACTTCTAATATTAGAGGTCAATTATGGAGCACCAAGAGTCACAACTTAGAATTTGACTTTAGATGTCCATATGAAAAATTGAGCTTGAGTCTGCACAATGAAAACCCACTGTTTTAACCAATTAAGCTCAATCCTTTGGATCATTTTCACATTAAGATTCTTTTGGCTCTCTATTAAGAATGTGATGGACAACTTTAATTCAAAAAAAGTAAAAACAATTTAATCCAGAAACAACAATATCTAAAACAATAGAAATCTCTTTATACAATAAACCAAAGTTATTTAATTTCTAATTCTACTATTAGAAACTTGAAAAACTCTACCAAATTTTATGCAGAAATAACATTCTAAATATGAATTGTAAAATCTCTTCATGCAATAAACCAGAGTTATTTAGTTTCTAGTTCTACTATTAGGAGAGACAATCTGTACCAGATCTGACCACCATTGAGTGGATGGCATTTCCATCCTTTGAGAATTTTTCTTGCTGCTCAAGTCGGCCAAGCTGCAAAACAAAAGAACAATTATATTTCGGTGCCCACAAAATAAAGAGTCGTCTTCATTTATTTTTAATAAGGGTAAAAGAATTGCTGGCCAGCTGCAAACTCAATGAATCGGTTGACTTCAAAACACATATTTTAGACTTTATCATATGTATTCACAGGCGGACATAACGGGGGTAGTTGTATTGATGATAAGGTGCGCATTATCAAGCGTTGACTGACATTATGCCATCAATCCAGATTCGATCAAAAGATAGAGAACGATAGAAAAATGGAAAAAAATGTTCCTCTGATGCAGAAATCATGAAATGAAGATTCTTATTATCAAAGGAAGCAAAGCAGATAAGATATACAGATTCCCTAAACGCCCTGAAGTTTTACAGTTATCAACTATCATTGATCTGTCTGGCTACCTGAATTCATTTGGAAACCTCCAAAGAATCCTCAACAGATAAATTCACATAATCAAATTCACGAAAATATCAAGAAGATAGTATATTATGCCTTTAATCTTATATCATTAACTAAGAGAAAAATTTTGCAGTCCTCTATATCGTCCAATTAGAAAAGCTCCATGATGATTGGACCTGTGCATAGAAAGAGAAAAGAATTGCACTCACAAGGATTTCAGGAGAAAGGTGAAAGTACCATCAACTCTTGAAGCCTATTTGAGCAATGATCATCCACACTGGAAAAAGCACAGCAAGAATAAGATACATGTTACAAGAAGATGACACCAAACTTAAAGTTGAATGGGCAAATAAGTTCACAGAGAAAAACAACGACACCAATAGACAGATATGGAGGCAGCAGTTAACCCAACCAAAAATAGTTGTCGAAAGTTGGAAACATTTCTGACCATATAAAAGCTAGTGATGGGGAAATGAGTATCACGTGAACGTAATTTTGGACGCACCGTCTATGGAAAAATGTGAACGGTCGGACTAGGGCTAGACTGAAAGCGATGGATGATGGCAGCAGTAATCTCCAATAATTTACATGAAATCGTACGTGTAAATTGTAAAATTAGGGTTTCGTTTACCACCGTATAAGAACAGGTGGGTTTCCTATCTTCACATGTCGAATATCTATTTCCCCACTCGCTTCTCTGCCAATTTACTGAAACCTTTCGTGACTAGGATTCCAAACGTCGCCATTACTAGACCTGGAAATTATACTTTCTTTTATATTATTGCTCGTCTGCTTCCACCATTGGAGTGCATCTAATGATCAGATTCATGGTACATTTATAAAGAGAATCTAAGTGTACGATGGCCAGTAAAATCGAATAAAAATTGTTAGTTCTATGGTGTGTTAGATATTTAAATCCCAAATAGATACAGTTCTGTGGTGTGTGTTTTAAGAAATCTGGGGAAAAAAGAGATAGAAGACAAATTGTTAGTTCAAATATTGTCTTTAAAGATGTTTTGAGTGAAAGAAGAAGTCATTGATGAAGCAGAAATTTGTAGATGGATAACTTCTATTTGTAGATTACCTTGAGAAATTTAATCCCATTTTGAACAATTAACAAAAGGTCTATTTATAACTTCACTTTGAACCATCAACAAAAGACATTTCAATGATGACTGAAACAAAACGATAAATGAATGAAGTTATTTCTATCATTTTGACTGATGTATCACCCCTTGTATTTGTAGATTTGTCATTAGCATTAAAAATTTGTAGGTGCCAATGAAATTCCAATATAACATCTTCACTCAAACCTAGGGTGACAACTACTCTACTACATCAACTCCTAGAGGTATGGTACTTAACTTAACACCTCTTAACATTAGTCTATTTTAAGTAGATGGAAACAAATTGGTGGTCCAAATGTTGTCTTTAATTACGTCTTGAGTGAAAGAAAGAAGTCATAAATGAAGAAAAACTACATATGCATGTATTTATTTCAATCATTATGATTAATGTATCACCCTCTGTATTTGTAGATTTGTCATTAACACCAAAAAATTATAGGTGCCAATGAACTTCCAATATAACATCTTCACTTCAACCTAGGGTGACAAATACTCTGCTAGATCAACTCCTAGAGGTATGGTACTTAGTTTAACACCTCTTAACATTAGTCAATTTTGAGTAAATGTAAACAAATTGGTAGTCCAAATGTTGTCTTTAAATACGTCTTGAGTGAAAGAAACAAGTCATAAATGAAGTAAAACTAAATATGCATGCGTTTATTTCTATCATTATGATTAATGTATCACCCTCTATATTTCTTGATTTGTCATTAACACTATAAATTTATAGGTGCCAATGAATTTCCAATATAACATCTTCACTCCAACCTAGGATGACAACTACTCTGCTAGATCGACTCCTAGAGGTACGGTAATTAGTTTAACACCTCTTAACATTAGTCTGTTATGAGTAGATGGAAAAAAATGGTGGTCCAAATGTTGTCTTTAAATACATCTTGAGTGAAAAAAATAAGTCATAAATGAAGTAAAACCACATATGGATGCGTTTATTTCTATCATTATGATTAATGTATCACCCTCTATATTTGTAAATTTGTTTTAACACTAAAATCTGTAGATGCCAATGAGCTTCCAATATAAGATCTTCACTCGAAACTAGGGTGACAATTAGTCTGCGAGATCAACTCCTAGAAGTATAGCACTTAGCTTGACACCTCTCAACATTGTACAACAAACTCCCAAATTAGCATCTTCATTCAAATATAGGGTAATAGTATATCTATGAGATCAACTCTTAGAGGTATAATACTTAGTTTGGCACCTTTCAACATTATACAATGAACTTCAAATTAGGGTCTTCACTAAAACCTAGGGTGATAGTTAATCTGTGAGATCAATTCCTAGAGGTATAGTACTTAGTTTGACACCTCTCACCATTATACAATAAACTCCTAAATTAGTATTTTCACTCAAATCTATGGTAATAGTTAGTCTACAAGATCAACTCTTAGAGGTATAATGCTTAGTTTGACACCTCTCAACATTATACAATGAACTTCCAAATTAGTGTATTCACTCAAACCTAGAGTGATAGTCAGTGTACGAGTTCAACCCCTAAAATGTAGTACTTAGTCTGACACCTCTCAATATTATAAAATGTACTTCCAAACTAGTGTCTTCACTCAAACCGATGACAACTAATCTACAACATAAACTCCTAGAGGTACATTACTTAGTTTGGCACCTCTCAACATTATACAATGAACTTCCAAATAAGCATCTCCATTCAAACCTTCTATGAGATCAAATCTCAGAGGTATAATACTTAGTCTGGCACCTCTCAACATTATAGAATGAACTTCCAAATTAACATCTTGACTCAAAACTATGGTGAGAAGTAGTCTACGAGATCAATTCCTAGAGGTACAATACTTCGTTTGAGACCTCTCAATATTATACAATGAACTTTCAAATAAGCATCTTCACTCAAACCTAAGACAATAGTTAGTCTATGAGATCAACTCATAGAAATACAATACTCAGTTTGACACCTATCAACATTATATATAATGAACTTCCATACTAACATCTTCACTAAAAATATTAACATCTTCACTAAAATATAATGAACTTCCAAATAAATTTCGTCAATCAAATCTAAGATGATAAGACGAGATCAACTCGTAGAAATACAATAATTCGACACCTTTCAGCACTATGCGAAAGAATAGAAATTAAATTAGGACTCTGACATCACATACAGATTTATTCCTACAGTACATCTCACCTGAAATTGAAAAGGACATATTGCCCATCAATGCGACGAACTGCACTAATTCATGTCCATACAATATTAAGAAAATGATAAACAAATGCACAGAAGCGTATTAAATGCATGTGGCTTGTACTCTTCCGGTAGTCTAAAACACGTAATCAAATGAACGTGGTCTGATTGTCCACAAATTTAAAGATCAACAGGGGAAAGTGTATGATTGTACCACTACAATAGACATTTCCCATTATTGCTTCCAACTCACAAATCACTGTCACATCAAACTCAACAAGTTTGTGGCCTCTAAATCATACATGCAAGATAATATTTGGTTTCTAAATGAATGGAATATCTCCTCAAGTTTACATTCAAAAAAATAAAAAATAGTTATTCTAAGAGAGCAGAATCAGACGCATTTTTAAGCTTTATATAGTTAAATTAAATGTTACCTTGTTTGTAATGTCGATATTATAGCAACAATGGTACATCATTAATTCTTTCATTTTCTTATTTATCAGGGATGAGGTTTGACGCAGCATTTTGTTTCCCAAAGGTTAAGCTGTCTACAGTCACGTCTTCATTTTTAGAACATTGGGAAAGAGGGCATTTGTAATATTGATAAACTATTATTTTATTATCAGCGACTTTCTTTCGATAAGAATAAAAGAAATAGTGTTTGATTGTTTTTTAGATTTTATGTCATTATCTTCTATTTAATATCTAATGTAAATATAAATATATATCAAAAGGTTATAGTTCACTTGATTGATTAAGAATAATTATTGAGGATGTTATGTTTTTTGATTATGTTTTCCACCAAAGTTACGTCTAGAAGTATAATATAAGGGATGAGGCTAAGATCATGCCTCGAGTAGCTTTGACAAAATGGATTTCTTTTAGCCATTGGCTTTGAGCCGAAAAGGTATCAACATAGGCTCATGCTCCTATATTGGGTAGCAAAATGAACCTGATATAAAATCCTCCATTGTATATACACTCTAGCGCATTATATACCCCTCAATCTTCAACTATATCAAAAGGAGACATCAATGTTTTGACTTCTACTTCTATCATTTTGTTATCAAGTTTTGTGTCAAACAAAACAATTTGAGTGTGGTTTTATATGGTTGTTGTCTTATTGTGTTGATGTCTTATATGGTTTTTGTTGATCCCCAATCGGGTCTGAAGACTTGAAACGGGGCAATTGGGAAGTTCCATAGGCATGGAGACCGTTGCATTGTATGGGACGACCTCCAGGATTTTAGAAGCCAGATCTTTGCTATTCAAAGGGGGGTTGGAAAGGAAAAGAAGATGTCCTAAACCTATCCCTATTGGATAACCAAAAGGAAACTTAGAAAAGAATGGAGATTTTTGGAAACATTTGTAGGCAACGAATGTTAGGATTAACCTATTAAGCGGACAAGGCACAATATGTCACAAATAATGAAAATTTAGCTCTGATAACAATTGATGAAATAGGGTAGACAATTGAGAGGGGGGGGGGGGGGGTTGTGAATCAATTGTCACAAAAACTCAAGTAACTTAAACTTATTCTCAAATCAGATAATTAAACATGAAAGCATAAATCAACAACACATCATAAACACACATAACACCAAGATTTTTGACATCGAAACCCAGTTAAGGCATGGTGGGGAGGAACCCACAAAATAGGGATACTTTGTTAGAAGTATTACAATGGGGAATGCACATGCATTCAAGCACATTGCCTAGAGCTCACTGCTCAAAATAAAGAAGGCTCACTGCTTATACAAACAATCACAAATCACATCTAGAAGTTATGAACTATGGAATAACATGTCAATGCCTAGTTCAGTTCCATTGAAGCACAAAACAACTTTCTTCTTCACACTTCTTCTCTACCTTCAAAAGATGTATATATTCTATGCACATATAGTCATCCTCATCCATACTCGAATACAAAGATATTAGATTTATACATGACATCAACCTTAGAGAAATCATCAAGGTCACCTCAACACTCACCACCTAATTACAAAAATACAACCACACTCAATACAATATTACATGTGGACCGAGCAATGTTAGTCAAGACATAACACATACCCAAATCTTTTGCCTCGAACACATTACACCTCTAAAAATTACACCTCGAACATCCACAACATGCTACAAGCATCCGGTCGGCCAAAAACATGATGAACACCAATGTACAGGAGAAAAATATCAATTATAAGCTCAACGATCAATGCGGACCACCAACACAAAAGGCACACGATCACAAAACATCCACAAGCATCATGAATTACCATAGCAACATCCGCATAAACACAAATTACTAGAATCATTAGCGTCATCATATCGAATCTCAGGAACACTAACTACAATGAATGTCAACCTTGAAAAATCACTTACAAACCTCCAAACCACAAACCACTTGAATTGAGGACACACACCAACATCCCAAACATACCTCCAAATCTGTAGAACAAGATTATACAATGTAGAGCAATGTAGATCAAAATATTGTCACTCTATAACCACTGAATAACTAAAAAATTAGCCACAACATAGATACTCATAACTCAATCAAATATTAATGCAGGCCTCTAAAGATTAAACTGAATCAACTATAGACAGCCCTCTATAAACCCTTTAATCCACAAACTATGATCTTCATCATGTTGAACAAACTAACTCACTGAGCTTCAATGCATCACTATCACAGACAAAGAAATACATTGATAGCAATGACAACACATCTCTCAAATATCTTTCAAGAACATATTTGCAACAATCTACCAATAATCTCCCACTTTGGCATTGATTGCAACATATGATGTGAAAAGCTGACACAATCAAAGACAAAGAAAAATATCAAATGGAAAAGGCACATATTTGCAATCAAACCACAAAATTGGCTCTCTCACCCCAAATTTGAACATCTGATTCACAAAACTAACTACTCCCCCTGAGTAGCAGCCACCAATCATCAATCTAGATTACAAGATATGATTGTGAAATGCATTGAACTCATGCATACAATGCATCTTAATTCTAATCAAGAGGGGGAATCACCCCTAACTTCCCTCTGAGATACTCAAAAGTATCTTTAGGCAAAGACTTCATGAAGATGTCTGCAATATGTTCCTTAGTAGGAACATAATCCAATTTGACTTCCTTCTCATTTACCTTGTCTCTCAAGAAGTGAAACTTGATTCATATTTGCTTAGTCTTTGAATGCAACACCAGATTCTTAGAAATGTTAATTGCACTTGAATTATCATAGTAGATAGCAATAGGCTCATCATACACTACTCTGATATCCTTCAACATCTACTTCATCCATACCACCTAAGTACAATTGTTTGCTACAACAATATATTCTGCCTCTACAGTAGATAGAGAAATAGAATTCTATTTTTTTTTCAACCATGAAACCAATCTTTTTCTCAAGAAAAATGAACCACCACTAGTACTCTTTTGGTCATCCACATCTCCTGCCCAATCAACATTAGTAAAAGCACTCAAAGAAAAATCATCATCTTTAGGATACCATAGACCAAATCAACCATTTCTTTCAAATATCTAAAAATTCTTTTGACAACTACAACATGAGATCTTTATGATCAGCTTGAAATCTAGCAACAAGACAAACTGCATTCAGGTTTGGTCTGAGTCAAATAGAGAAATCCACCAATCATAGATCTGTATCTAGTTTGATTTGCTTTAGGGTAATCATCATCTTTAGTCAACTTACATCCAGTCACCATAGAAGTACCAACCAGATTTGAATCTCCCAAACCAAACTTCTTAGAAAACTCTTTTACATACTTGGACTGAGAGATAAAGATTCCTTTTACTAACTGTGTGATTTGCAATCCCAAAAATAATTTCATCTCTCCAATCATAGACATTTCAAATTCATTTTGCATTTCATTAGCTCAAACTTTTGCACAAACTATCATTCCCTCCCAAGATAATATCATCACTAAAAACTTCAACAATCAGAATGTTGTTGGCATGATCGACATAAGTGATGCAAATGAAGAATAATGATTGAATCGGTAAAGGACTATTTGTGATGCCATTGTGACGAAGAGATTGAGATTGTGATTGGATGACTTTGATCAGTTATTTGTGCTATCATTGATTGCAACTGATGTTTACTATGTTGTATTTTGTCATCTTAGTCTTTTTGGTCTACCAGAAAGAGCTTACTGGTAAAGAAACAAGAAACTGGGAATTAGGACCTTAACCGATAAACGAGGAAATATTTTGATTAGATCTGGCGATTGGTGATGAATGAAGTGTTGCGGGTTGCAATATGAATTTGTATCATTGTAATATGTATCTGACTAGAACCGCATCATGTTTTGGTTACTGGAAGTCATGTTTATGGTTTCTATTGTATGTTTGCTAGGGTTTAAGGAATGGTAAAGAATTCTCTTAACCGATAATGATTTTTGGTTTGGCGGTGATCTACATCAAGTTCAAATAATGATGGTGACGTGGCACACCCCACGTAGATGGATGAATTTTTGTTTTGGCGTGTTTGAAGATGGAATTTCTTGGGAAACAATGAAGCGCTTAGAAGAGTGTTCTAAGGGTTTGACTTTGTATCAGATCGAGTTGTTGTGATGAGTTACAATCATTGAATGATTGATATTGTCTTGTAAAATGTTGTAATGATCTATATGATGATCTATATTGTAAATTCTTGATGTATCTAGGGTTTAGTAATCGACCTAGTTGTAAAGGTTATTTATGTCGGCTTAGATGATGTTTGATGTGTCGGTGGTTTTGAGAAGAGTGTGAAGTTGAACTAGAGTGTGAGAGATCTTCTAGAGTGTATCAGATTTGGAGCAGATCAAGCAAGCAGTTAAGTGCTATACCCAGATCATTCACTATTGTTCCCTAATAGTTGCAGCAATCAAAGTCCCTTAACCAAGTAGGTCCTAACAGGCCTTACATTGTAAATCCCCTAACATGGTGGCTCAACATCTGAGTTCTAAATCCTCTTGCGAGGTTGATCCTAAGAAGTCAAAGCTCCTAACAAGGCTCATCATATTAAATCCCTTAACCGGGTGACTCCTAACAAGGTCTGCTCCTAACAAGGCATCTTTGTAAGCTCCTAACTGGACTAGGCTCCTAACAGGGTGCATTCCGAAAGAGTGCACAAATCTTGTGGGTACCAATTCCCATTGTGGTTTTTCCCTATTTGGGTTTCCACGTGAAAAACATGGTGTTGATATGGTGAATGTTTTTATGTGTTGTTATGTTTTATTTTCAGTTAATGTGTGGTGAATGAACACTTAATGTGCAGACTTGATAAATTAGATTAGTAGATGATTATCCGCAGATGCCGGTATTGGTAAATGGTTTTGTTGTTTGTTATTGTTTGATTTGGTGAAAGTTTTATAAGGGTGGGTTTTAGATTTGAGTTTGTTGTTAATACATATACACCCCCTCCTCTTAGTATTAACCAAATCCTATAAGAATAACAATTGGTATCAAAGCATTGGTCTTCTATGTGCAAAAAGCTTAACAGCTTGAGGGAAAGATCTTGAAGAAAGATGATGAAGAAGGAGGGTCCCAAGTTTACCAAGGAGAACTACTATTGGCAATTGACACTCATTGGATTCATTTTTTATCATTGATGGCAACAAGATCATGTGAAGTCATATATCGACACTAGGAGGTATATACCGACAGATACTGGCTTTAGAGCATTCAGGGCTACACCAACATCGGCACTAACACAGACATCAATACTTCATTGGAAGCCGACATCAAGGAGGATTTACTTAATAAATCATTTTGTAATTATTGTCAAGGCCGACATTGAATATCTTTTGTAAATGTATTGTAAGCCGACATAAGGCATATTATTTGTAATAGGTATATAAGCCAGTCTGCTAGGTTATTTTGACATATATGAAGTGTGTAGATATAGGAAAATATAGTAGAACTGTATAATGCGAAATATATGTATAAAGATCATTTTCTATGCAAATGTTATATCCTGCAATGATCTATAGATAGCTTGGAAAGTATTCTTGGAGGAGAAGAGATACCGCTAGTAGTTCAAGGTTTATGAACCGATACAGAGTAGAGATAGAACTATAACTCTATTTGGCATAGCAGATGTATTCTTGAGTTTACTTTCAGTAATTTACTTTAGTAGAAAGCTTGTAGTCAGTGAGGCTCTTTAGTGATGAGCAGTATGCTCTAGGAAGTGTGCCTTCCTGCATGTGCATGCCCCTATTATATGTAATATCTTTTCATATGGCCAGTGAACTGATATCGTGGGTCATGAATCCCACCATGGTTTTTCCTCTTTGAGGTTTTCCATGTATAAATTTTGTGTGTTATGGTGTTCATTTATGTGGATGGTTTATTTGCTTCTTGTTATATGTTTATTTGTTTACCGATTTATATGTGTATGGTATAAAAGAATAAAAACTATTCATATCGACAAAACACTGATTCACCCCCCCCTCTCAGTGTTCTTGGATCCCAACAATTGGTATCAGATCTTGGTACCTCGGAAGAAGTTTAAAAGCTTGAGGAAGATCCTGAAACTAGAATCTTTGAACATGGATATGGAGAAGCAACTTGAGATGGCTCTTGAGGATTATGATGCTGAAAGAATGAAGAACTTGAAATTGCAAGAACAATATAATTCTGCAAATAAATTCATTCTTATCCTACAAGAAAGTTTATCATTTGCTCAAGCCAAGAGAAAAGAACTTTTGCAAAAACCGGATGATGAGAAGAAGAATGCTCTTAAGGAACAACGTTAGAAACTAAGTCAAGCAAACGTGCTCATGAAGAATGAAATACAAGATCTGACTATGAGGTTATCAAAATATATCGAGGATAGAAATAAGAAGGAAGATAATCTTGTCATAGCTCTGAAGAACAAATTTGATGAATGTGGCAGATTGACTCATGAGAATAAATTTTTGAGAACTGATTTGGCACAAGAACAATAAACAAGAACTTGAAAGACAAATAACTACTATGAGAGATGATCTAACTACTGCAAGTGAGAAATTCCACTGGTA